>NC_056732.1:846424964-846554964 GCF_019279795.1 Protopterus annectens
TGTGGGGTAGATCAGAGGCTATACCAAAGATTTAAGGTTCTTCAGGCAGAAAGGTCCATTTGGGACCTATTGTGGATGTGACCTAAGGGAATACATACATACATACATACATACATACATACATACATACATACATACATACACACATTATATAGATGTATTTTTTATTATTTATTTATACTTCAGATGTCCCATTGTGATTAAATAAATGGAATAATTCATACAGTGCAAGGTACTGCAACCTGCATGCCACTCAACAGTCTATAATTTTGCTCTGTCCCCGAAAAATATTTGATTTTTCTGGTAGATCACTAAAGATTGCACTCAGTCAATGAAGCCAGACATTATAGTTATATATTTCTATTTATTCAAAAACCTGCATGTTGATGCAAAACTTCTTGCATTAGTTATTTATTAAGTGATTAATGTTTACATTTAAAATTGTCCCAGGTTTTACTTCTTTTTCATTCATTATTTTGAATTTATCATGAATTCTTGAACAAAGAAGTTGAGAAGTATAACCTCCATCTGTCTCTCTCTCTCTCATTCACTAATTCACTCTCTCTCTCTCTCCCTCTCTCTCTCTCACACACACACACACACACACACACACACACACACACACACACACAAAACTGCACTTTTTTAATTCATTTTATTCACATTCACCAAATGCAATTTTTAAGCTGTGCTTAGCAAAGGGAAAGTATAACAACACACTTTTGCTACTTCGGTTTTTCTTTCTTCTCTTTTACCTTATTTTTTGTTTTAACTCACTAAACAACAAAGCTACATTTACGAAATGTAAAAATATGGTGGCTGTTTTTTTTTTCCTTTCTGTCCTTCCTGCAGTGTAAAATGCTACCATGAAGTGGCAGTCTTGTTTTCTACTTGATGATATCTGCCCAGTAGGGTATTAATGTACGTTCTGACCATTAAGCTATTAAAACGGGTATAATGAATGCAATCTTTATGGCCATGTTTGCATGCATTTCAGTAGCACTTTTCATCAGTCTGTGAATTCATGATGCAAATTGGCAAGGACAGATGAACATTTATTTTAATATAACCAATATATGACAAAAATCCACAGAATGAACGTTCGACCAGAGCAAAAAATAATAAAAATCAGTAATCCAACGAATGACTGGAAGAACGAACAAGGCAGCATCCACAACTCACTATAATACGTTTTATTGTTAAACAGAGGTAAGCGCTTTCACATGTAAATGCTTCATCAGACCTTTATTTTAATATCCTTTTTTCTTGTTTTGATAATAAAGGAAGGGGACACACAGTTTTGGTAATTTATTCTTCAGTATTTTGCACTATTTATTATCTGTAGCCCATAGACTGGTGACCAGTTTTATTGGTTTCAAGCTCTGTCTGTTGAAGACAACATGGCATAATATCCAGGAAGAAATTCTGACACTTATTAAGGCTTCCGTTTATGTCATGCTGTATGACAACATAAATAAAACACTGTCAAGAGCTAGGCAGAAACATTTAAAAGTATGGCAGACTATGGTCAATATTTGAACAAGAGTTAATTATTCATAACACTACGGATCTGTGTATTTAAAATGAACCTGTCTTTTATGTTTTACTTTGTAAAAATCAAGAAGATAGGATATAAGATAAGACTCCCAAGGAACTGCTGGGAGGCTGCCAACCCCACTGTCTTTCGTCAGTAGTGATATAGAAGTAGAGGTTCATGAAGCTCTTGTTCACTCACTGCCAAGAAGCAGAGCTTGTGAAGGGAAGGAGGAAGAGCCTTGTTAACTTGACATTCCTGCCTCCTTTTCCATTGTTCATTGCATCTCACCGTCTCTCTTCCTATGACACAGCTTCAATGTAATAGTCATGCAGATGCAATAACATTCTGATCTTGGATGAGGGAGTTCTGGTTATTGTACCTTCTCTTTGGGTGGCAGTTTAAAACTGCACTGTAGTATACACTGTGGTACTGTACACCTTCTGAGCAGTACACGGGGGTAACAATATAAATCCAATAGTTTTAAGAAATATACAGCAATAGCAGCAGAGGATTGACCACCCTTCCAGAGAGCTGTCATACTTCTTGCAAAGTCCACAGTAAAATGGCACTACATATATGTATTTCACATGCATTTTACAACACGATTGCATAGTTTTATCATGATGCAAATGTATAATTATGCTTAAAGTATGTCATGTAATGTGCTACAACTGCTATATTTAATGCAGTCTGTATGTTCATATTTGTATGTATTTCGGTAAAAGGGTGTAATATATCTGCTAGAATAGCTATACTTAATGCAATCTGTCTGGCCATATTTGCATGCATTTCAACAACACCTTTCATTAGTTCATGAATCCATTATAAAAAACTGGCAAGGAATAAGCAAAGCATCTTGATATCTTTCTTACTGCTTGTTGCAACAAGAAAAGAAACAAGTACTAATTCATTCTTCAGGATTTACACTACTTTTTGTCTGCAGTCGTGCAGATATAAGTACAGTAGACATTTTATGTTCTGTATTGGTGGCCAGTTTTAACAGTGTTCAGCTCTGTCAGTAGAGGGCTGACTAGCATAACATCCCAGCAGAAAAGTTGAAATGCATTAAAGCTGCTTTTTTTGTCAGTACAGATTACACATACTTTCAACGCCTACTTGATTATTTGTATTTTTGTAGTAAGAATCTTTGTGTTCAACATCTTTGTATCATGTATAGTAAGGGTTAAAATGTGAAATTGCATTGCGTGCAAAGAAGCAAGTTAAAATAAGCTGTTTTTCTTGTAAAGAATTTGCTGACCAAAGAGGAATGCACAGATGTTACCTTGGTCCAGGCACAAGCTTATCTTGTGACTGACCTCTGACCATCTAAGGCTCCAGTATGTGAATTTATAGCCTTTACTGAAATTCCTTGTCTAGTAACCAGCTACTGTGTACGTGCAGAGAAGGGTATAAAAACCCATGTAAAGTGTACAGAAATTAGACTGCTGACATACCATGTACTTTGTACCATGTCTCCATGCATGTAAAATAAACCTTTTTGCTTATTTTTATCTGCGTGATTCTTCCAGTATATGTTAAGAGTACAAAATCTTTTGACATTTCTGGCACCCAAGAACGTGGGGCCACCTCTTCATGGTACGAATCGCATAAGAGGGACTGAAAAACCTGTACAGGAGGGGAGAACGAATCTCGGGCTCCCTTGAACGGAAAGACCTCTGACGAAGAAGTCGTAAGTAGAGGCCAGTCCCTCTTAGATTCGATCCGTGGGACGGTGACGAACGGGGCGGAAGATCCGCAGTAAGGTAAGCTTTTACATTTGTAAAAGTACTTTTTTTAAGGGACTAGTCATAAAGGAATTTCTTTTGTTTAAATTTTACAAAAGACCGGTAGAGATCTCAGGAAAAGGAAACAGTTTTTCTTTTAAATAAGAAAAATGAGAATAGGAAGCAGTTGTTGTGCTAGTAAGGGCTGCTTAAATAAAAGGACTGAAGATGAGGAATATATGTTTAGATTACATCCAAAAAAAAAAAAAACTTAAAATACATAAAAAAAATGGAAGACAAATTATGGGTTTAGTGGTAACTTAAATAGATCAGAATCTCAAAATTTGGTGAGAAATCTGCATAGGGACGCAGGAGGCAAAGTTAAAAATCAAGTAAAGGTGGGATTCCCTCAAGCACAGAAATGATTAAAAGAAGCTAATAAGAGACATAGGGAACAATTTTCGAGTGCAAAAGGTGCATTTTTTGTCCATAAAGAAGATGACGAGACATCTGTTGTCTCTGGTAAACCGACAGCCCCACCCTTGTATCCAGAAGTCCCTAAAGAAATGGTCAGTCCACCCCAGTATCAGGAAAAAGAAGCAGAAAATCAAGAAAAGGTGTCCTACGTAGTTTTACAGGAGGCAGAGAAGCAGGGAAAAATACCCTCCGTAGTTTTACAAAAACAAGCAGAGGAGACTCTGGAACTACGTAACCGTAGTATAGACAAATCAGAGTAAAAACAAAAAGAAGCTAAAGTACATACCCTGTCCACAGACTCATATCCCCTTACATGCAGAAAAATATCTTGAGGAAAAGAAAAGAAAACAGGCTCAAACCTTTACGGTGAGCACGGATGGGACACATGTTAATGTAAGCTCCGTCCAACAGAGGTAGAGGAAGGGGACGGGGTAGAGGCAGAGGGAGAGGGAATGTAGGACATTTTGAAGATTACAAAGGCAGACAAAAGAGGGGGGAATGTTTTAAATGCAGTAAGAAGGGGCATTTCGCAAGAGATTGTCAGAATCCCGGGAAATCCACTGTTGCTCCAAATCATAGTTCAGCATGACTATATGATGGCAGCACGGACGAACCGGACCCAGGTGCTGAGGTCGACTGGCAAGAGTCGGTAATACAGAATGAGGATGATTTTGAGGATGTGAATAAAGAAGGTAAAAGGGAATGTGCAGGATGGGAACATGAGATAACTGATTTTTCAGAAAAAGGTGAATATCAGGTTGTTAGCCTGACAGCTCTAGCTACGACTATGCAGTTAGAAGTGCAACCGGTAATCATATTACAGCTTGAAGGGAGGGACGTAGAATTTCTATGTGACTCAGGGGCTTCTAGGACCTTATTGAAACACACTGCAGTGCCGTCCAATGTGACTACTTATGATTATGTATTAGTCAAAGCGGCCGACGGCCGCATTTATAAGGAATCTTTGTCTAAACCTTTATGGTTTACGGACCCTGAAACTAATCAAACCATTAGATTTCGGGTAATTGTCTCCCGGATTTGCCCTGTTAACTTATTAGGAAGAGATTTGATGCATGTTTTTGAAACTACAGTCAGTACCAAAATCCTTATGGTCACTAGGACAGCACGACATTGGGCTAATGAAAACAGCAGGGCAGGGTAAAATAACTCCAAAATCCGATTTTAGACCTCATAGGCGTCAGTATCCATTAAGTAAAAAGGCAGAAGAAGGCATTTTACCAGTGATCACGGCTCTACTGAGAGCTGGGGTTTTAATTCCATGTACAGATTCACCATGCAGCACACCCTTGTTCCCAGTAAAGAAACCGGACGGGAAATGGAGAATGGTACAGGATCTGCAGGCTGTAAATGCTGCTGTAGTGCCAAGGGCTCCTGCGGTCCCAGATCCATCTGTTTTGTTAAATGATATCCTTCCCACGGATAAGTATTTGTCTGTTATTGACATTAGTAATGCATTCTTTTCTATTCTCCTACAGGAAGATAGTAGGTTTTGGTTCGCCTTTACGTTTATGAGCAAGCGGTACACATACACACGACTGCCGCAGGGATATTGTGAAAGCCCTACAATCTTTTCGCAAGAAATGTCGACAAACCTGGCACAGTTTTAACCAGAGCATGGCTGTCATCTACTATTGTACGTGGACGACATCTTACTGGCTGCACCCACGGAGGCGGTCTGTGAGTCCGAAACTATTTGGTTATTGCATTTTTGGCGAAAGAGGGACATAAGGTAAATAAATCTAAATTACAATTTTGTAGAACTGAAGTATGGTATCTAGGCTATACCATTTCAATTGCTGGTAGACAACTAGATAACTGTAGAAAATAAGCCATTTTACAGGCACCAATGCCCAGCACAAAGAAAGAAATGATGTCATTTTTAGGAATAACAAATTTTTGTCGTAGTTGGATTCCCAACTATGCAGAGGAAGTAAGTCCACTTTCAGAACTTATTTTCGCACTTCCCATGGCAGCACATGACGCGCTGCAATGGACGGATAAGGCAATACAGGCGTTTACTAGGGTAAAATAATTGATAGCAGGATCTGCAACACTTAGCTTCCCTGACTATACAAAACCCTTTGTTCAGACAGTAGATTGTAAGCAGGGCTTTATGACATCGGTTCTGTTGCAAACCTATGGGAATAAGTTGAGACCATTAGCTTTTTATTCTAGTAAATTGGACACAGTAGCATGATCATTGCCACACTGTGTACAGGCAGTAGTCGCAGCCGCACAGGCTGTGCAAGCATCTGCAACCCTAGTTTTGTTTCATGACCTTACCTTATGAGTACCGCACTCTGTCGCGGTAATACTACTACAGGATAAGTTTACCTTTCTCTCTCCTAGCAAACACTTATCCTGCATGACAACATTACTATCACAACCACACATGACCATTGAGCGATGCACCACTCTTAATCCAGCCACGCTGTTACCTACAGCTGACGATGGTGCCCCTCACGTGTGTTTAGATTTGATACACTCTAATGTCTTACCAAGACCAGACCTTAAGGACCAACCTTTGGCAAATTCAGATTGGACCCTGTTTGTAGATGGGTCAGCATGTAAAAATGAGGCAGGCATTACACAAGTGGGTTATGCAGTCACAACTGAGACTACGGTACTAGAGGCAAAACCCCTCCCCAGGAACCTGTCCGCACAAGCGGCAGAATTGATTGCTTTGTCCAGAGCATGCACCATCTCCAAGGATAAGGCAGTTACTATCTACACAGATAGTCAATATGCTTTTTCCACGGTCCATGTCTTTGCACAGCAATGGAAAAATAGGGAAATGGTTACGGCCTCAGGAAAGGAAATAACCCACAAAGATTTAATCCTTAGCCTCCTATAAGCTGTCCAACTGCTACGGGGACTGGCCATCTGTAAGTGCGCAGCGCACACGAATGCCAAGGATCCAATACTACTTGGAAATGCACTGGCTAACAAAGCTGCAAAAAGTGTAGCCTTAACCTCCACTTTTGCACTCGAGACCACACAAAAGAAACTTCACCCTACAGATAAATTTGATCTACAAACTTTACAGGTAATGCAGGAACTTAGTACAGTTCAGGAAAAACAGCGATGGATTAAATATGGGGCTATTCAAAAGCAGGGAGTTTTTGTAGGTCCAAATGATAAGTATGTCTTGCCAACGAACCTCTTTAGGTATGCCTCATTAGTGATGCATGGCCCATCTCATCTGGGCCCTGCTGCTATGGTTCAAATGATCCAGCAAATTTTCTGGACCAAGGGCTTTATAGCATACGCTAAACGATTTTGTTTATTGTGCCTGCTTTGTGCACGATACCATGGTGGTGGGGTACGGATAACCCCAGCAGCTTTTCCGCTGCCTCCGTGTCCATTTCACACAATCTGCATGGATTTTATTGAACTAACTCCTGTTCAACAGAAGCGATTTGTGTTAGTCATTATTGAGGCTTTTACAAAATGGGTTGAAGCTTTTCCGGTAGCACACCCAGATGCACTGTCGGTAGCCAAGGCCCTTACAAATAACATTATCCCTCATTTTGGGCTACCTACACGCATCTATTCTGATAATGGCACACATTTCGTAAACCAAGTTATTCAAAAGCTGGCCGCCATTTTTCAGATCGAGTTAAAACATCATTTTGCCTACCACCCACAGTCAGCAGGGTTGGGTGAACGCCATAATGGCATTCTCAAAGGCAAGTTATGTAAACTCATGGCCGAGACACATCTGTCTTGGATAAACTGCTTACCTCTAGCACTCCTGTCCATGCGTACCACTCCCACCTCAAAAGGGGTCACACCATTTGAACTATTATACGGGAGACCTTATTACGTCCCGCAGTGGCAAAATCTTTTGCCTGCGGAACGTGAGGGGGGTGAAGAGATAGCAGATTACATGAGGAAATTGCTGACCAGAACTAACAATTCTCTAACGAATGATTGCTTTTCAGATCAGAAGAACAACAGGATCCTGGAAGTGAAACCCGGGAACTGGGTTTGGATTAAAATTGTCAAGAGGAAGACGTGGGTCTCCCCCAAGTGGGAAGGTCCATACCAGGTATTGATTGCAACACCCACAGCAGTCCGAATAAAAGAACGAACATCGTGGATCCATTTAACACATTGTAAACTGGTAAAATAGTTTGAACTGGACAAAACTTGAGTTCCCCTGAGGAACACTGATTAGTAGAATTGTTTTGTATGAATATCTGACTATCATAGCTATGCAGAGAAATACTGGAAGGGAGCAGCCCTTCCCACAAAAGCATTCCAAAATAATTTTGTTGTTAATAAGTGTGATTGTTACTTTTCTGTTTTGGTAATTTTTATTTTCAAACAAGACTAGCCAAGTAAAGAGAGATGATGCATATGCTCTATCTTTTAATGTTTCAAATTGTTGGATATGCACGGCTATCCCTACTGTACATGGTGGTCTAATGTTAGGTACAGTCCCTTTGGGGGCAAATGATACATGGACTAATTTACTATTTAAAACTTCAAACGTAGCCTTAAAGGACAAAATAGCATTACCCCTCATGGGTCGCCAGAATGGAACTGTATGTTTTCAAAGATTTGGCAAGATTAAGGTTGGATGGAGTCAGTGTAATGTAACAATAATTCATAGCTGTACAATAGATGGGCACTGTGCAACAAGTTTCAAGCCTATAAGAGTGCTTGTTAATAGTACAGGGCTTGTTAATGGCACAAGTTTCTTTGAAAAAATGTTATATGTGTATGATCTTTTGTTTAAAGGGCTACAAGACAAAGAAAATCACTCTGTTCCAGTCAATATTACACTTAAAGTAAATGATTGTTATTTTATCTGTGGTAGAAAAGCATACAAATGGTTACCGAGGAATTGGTCAGGCAGTTGCTTTTTGGGTTATTTAGCACCAGCTATAAGACATACATTTTCTCTTCCCCAAGGTAAAATACGAAATGTACGTGCTGTTAATAAACCTGTTAATCCCGTAGGTAACGTTGATGCATCCTGGATCTATCACCATGATTTGGCCCATAGTAGCAGCAAGGGGCTATCACACATGGACTTGGGTGATGATGTTATTTCCTGGGCTGGTATTTTTCCAGCGTATGGGACAGTAAAATCCATTTGGGAGCTAAGAAAACTGTCAAAACTGTTAAAAACCCTGAGCAATGCAACTTTTTCTGCGCTAGAATTGGTGACGGATAAGTTAACTGCAATGAGGACTGTAGTATTGCAGAATTGTATGGTGCTCGACTTCACCCTAGTGGTGAAAGGAGGTACTTGCGAGTGTTGTCCGTTCATTCCAGACAACGAATATGACATTAACAGCCATCTGGAGATCCTACAACAAGTTTCTGAACTTATAAAACCAGGACAGAATCCATTAACTGACTTTTTCCAAAATTGGTTTGGAAATTGGAAAACAGTACTTATGAATGTCTTAATTGCTATTTGTGTTGGTGCCATTATATTCCTACTGTTGGGTTGTTGTTGCATTCCTTGCATCCGAATAATAATATCAAGTGTATTGTCTGCCAATGCAATTAAAGCTTATTATTCTGAATATACAGAACACGAGTCATGCGAAAAACTGTATGAATAAAATGTATTACTTATGATACAAAGTGTTGTAAGGGGGGAAATGTAGTAAGAATCTTTGTGTTCAACATCTTTGTATCATGTATAGTAAGGGTTAAAATGTGAAATTGCATTGTGTGCAAAGAAGCAAGTTAAAATAAGCTGTTTTTCTTGTAAAAAATTTGCTGACCAAAGAGGAATGCACAGATGTTACCTTGGTCCAGGCACAAGCTTGTCTTGTGACTGACCTCTGACCATCTAAGGCTCCAGTATGTGAATTTATAGCCTTGACTGAAATTCCTTGTCTAGTAACCAGCTACTGTGTACGTGCAGAGAAGGGTATAAAAACCCATGTAAAGTGTACAGAAATTAGACTGCTCACATACCATGTACTTTGTAGCATGTCTCCATGCATGTAAAATAAACCTTTTTGCTTATTTTTATCTGCGTGATTCTTCCAGTATATGTAAAGAGTACAAAATCTTTTGACAATTTTATATGAACACAATGTACAGAAAAATGTTTAATGATTAATTATGATTATACAATGACCCCCTCATTAATATTCCAAAATGTGCATGCTGATTGGCCAGCCCAACCAGCGTGTCCATTGTAAATCCCACAATATATCAATGGAAAAAGGTCTGGTCGCTCTGACTTTTTTCCCTTGGTGTAAAGTGCGCAAAACTTTTTTTTTTTAAATTAAAAAAAAAAGAGAGAAAACTGAGCAATGGAGACTTTCTTTTCTCCTTTGCTTCAATTTCAAAGCATTGATGTACTGGGTATGCATGGGAACGCAAGTCCCATATGCATGCGTAGTACATCAAAATGAAGAAGCAGTACACCACAATCTGCAGAAGAACAGTAATCCACCATTATGCAAAGACATTATTTAAGAAAAGTACGTTTTTTTTTTTTCTTAAATAATGTCATTGTATAATAGCAATAACCGACTCCGTGGTTGTGGCATATTGAAGATTTACCCACGGTTGCCTTTGTTTAATCATTCGGGCTTTGCCCTCATGATTAAACCACACCAACTGTGGGTATGTAAATCTTCAGTATATCACACCACATCGTTGGTTATTGCTTTAGTAATACAGCTGGTATTTTGTTACTATAGTACTAGAATTCTGTGCAGAGTGATAAAGTTACAAGTGTTAACTGCTTATGGGTTTGGTTGCTACTTTATATGTATTTGTTAAACAGGGTAGAACACTGGTCCACATGAATCTTTATCAGCCGGGAGCACCGTCTCTTTCATTGAATTGCTCACAGTCACACAATAAGCAAATAAACGTTACAGGAATTAAACATACTAGACTACAGAAAGTAGCTCTTCAGCAGTTCATAGCCATAATTCTTGTGTTGCCAGACAAAAGATCCTGTATATGTAGCCAGTCTTGTTAGCACTACAGACTGAAATTAATCAACATACAAAACTGTTTCTAGAGTAGTGGTGCATGCCTCTCAGTGTTGTAGTATAACTAGAAAAGAAATGCCTAGTACCAGCTCAGTCCTGGTAGAGTAATTTCCTAATTATTTATCACTGTTTTATTTCATGTACTGCCAGCTTTCATAAACACCAGATACAACTAAGCACATGCACAGAGGTTTGTATAATGAAAGGGGCTACTCCTGGCCTAACCTATGTTAAAATCTGGGCAGTCCTGTAGTAATTACCTCATTCACTCAAATGGACTTCAGGAAATTTGCACTGTAACTTCCAATGGGCGGAGCCTCAGCCTTTTAACAGAATCAAATTATGTCTTCATATTTTAAAACAAATGTTCATCTCTCTGGAACCATAGTGTTTATGAAAAAAGTATAAATGGCAAACTCTTTAGCACAGACTATTTTATAGCCATAGTATTCTTTAGGTTCTAGGTCTTAAACTGAATTTTACAATTCACAGTAAACACAGTAACTATTACATTTGTGATATTTTGTAAACAACTTACAATATCTCAGCAACTGCTCGATTTACACAAATACTGTCAGACACATTTTATGTGTCTCTTTGAGAGCTTTCATAAGAGGCTGAGGATTTCTGTCTGCTTTACTTGGTTGCTGAAATATTTAGAAAAATGTGAAAATTATATCTATGTAAATTAATGCCATAAAAACAATAGTTCATATATATATATTTACCTGCACTAAACAGAGGTTAAATACTAATGCAGTTGAGTTTTCCATTGTGTAAGCTTTAAGATGAAATCTTTTAAAACCTTGTACATGGCATAGTCTTGGAATTATTGATGCAAATATTAACAAGCAATATTTGACACCTAGAGGTGTCAGTAGGAGTTAACTGCAGATGCACATGGAGGCGTCACTCAGATGTAAAGAGGTAATCTACATACACAGACAAAACATTGCTGAATGCAACACTTTTCAAAACATTATCTTATATAAAACTATGCATGTACACATTTTCTTTTCTGCCTTCTCCTGTACGTTATTTGGTTCCACAAAGCAGAATTGGAATACATATTCAAGTATGTTGATCAGGAACTATGGCACATTACAATGGTTTGTGGGTGTGTCTCTGAGGCAGGAAGAAGTAGATGTTAAGGGAATCTGAAATATGTTCTGTGGCTAACCCAATACTAAGGCTTCTTGATTTTGACTTTGATTAGTCATTGTTTCACAGAGCAAAGTTTAGAGTTGGACTGTGTAAAAGTACAGTCAGCTATGGGCTGCATACATGGTACGGGTGAAGTGCTTACCTTTGTAGGGATTAGGGAAGGATAAAAGCATGCTAATAGCTATGCCTTACTAACTATGCAACACACTACAAGAAAGGTGCAAGCAAGTATATTGTTTTCTCAGACTGTAAGGAAGAGTGGTATATGGAAAAGTCAAAAATAATAGGTAAAATAAAAACATCAAAAATATGAAAATCTGTAATTCTTATGCCAATCACTCAGGTAACTTCGAACTTAAGCAGTATTAGGACACAACTTGTTGAAAAGGGCTAGATTCATTTTGGGGTATGGCTTTGGGTAAGAAAATGTGGTAGACTCCTGAGGTACTTGACAATGACTATAATTATTTTAAATGTAGAAACTAAACTACTATGAAAACTTAGACAGCTGTCCTCTATCTACAAATGCAAAACTAAAAAACAAAAACAATGTAAATCCTGGTATTTTATGACTTTGTCTCCCTGTACGTAAGATACTGTAATCACTGGGTGTAGCATTTTCAATGATCAATGTTACATTTATCTTCTTTTCATGGACTACTATATCTGGTTTTCTTGCATTTATTTTTGAACTGTTGGTAATAGGTGATCTAATGTAATATAAACTTCATTATAAAATGCTTTGTGGCTCATGTTTCCAGCATTTTTCAACTACTTCAATATTATAATGTTTTCACAATCCCCAGTGCAACAATCTTGCCACATTATTTTGCTTTTCAGTACACAGGCCTTCTGCCATTAGTGTAGCACACCCAGCAACAAGATATACAACTGTTTCCAGTTCTGTTTTACAGAAGCTGCATTTGTCTGTTTCTGCCACATGTTCAATAGACATTGTAAACCAACATGCATGTAGTCCACTGTCCTAGGCTTCCAATATTAACCTTTCATCTTTTGGTTTAAATTCACTTCTCTAACCATTCCTGCATCAATTCCTGATCAACATGAGTTTGTTCCAGGAGTTTCTGTACTTACCACAGTATTTATGCCTTTTCCACACTTCTTGCATTCTCATCTGATCCTTCTCATGTTCTTTCTTTTGTTTTATGGCACACTCAGTTGCTGCCTGATTTTTGTCTACTTCTGGTTTGATTTCCATACCTGCTTGATACCCATATGCTTCTGCTAAACTAAGCAGGGCAGTCATCTTAGACTTCTTCTCTTCTTGTTTTAAAGCTTTCATTGTGTGTGAATTTGGTGAGGTCAGCAGATATGTATGTAGTCCCACAACTGCAGATAGGTTCATAGGTAGGTACTAGGCTACTGGCCCTAGGGCCTATATAAGCCTAGCCAAAAAATGTACCCTGGCTTGCACCACCCAAGAAAATTATTTTCCTGTGCCCCTGTTGAGCAGAGCCACAGAAGTGATGCCTGGGATGAATTTCCCATTTCCCATTCAATCATCAAGATTTTTCTTGAAGATGCTAATGAGGAGCTCTGTTTGACATAGATAGGTAGTCTGTTCCAGAGTATGGGAAGTCTCTGGGACAGGAATCTATCCCTCCAGCATGTTCTGCTTATTGTGGTGACAAGGTTTAGGTCCCTAGACCGTGTAGCTCGGAGGGATTGGGATTTCTTTTAGTGGAGCATGTCCAACAGCTCTGGGTTTGATATATCCATACATGCAATTATTTTTGAGGATGCAATACCTCCTTCAGAATCTGGCATATATAATCTTGGTATACACTGTTTTTTTATATATGATTTGATATGTGTGAAGCATTTTTCTTGTTTTATGTCCAATTTATCCAATACCTTTTGGGATGAGTCAGTCACACCAAAACTGTAAGTCAAAACAGGAAGAGCAAATTGGTTTATGGCTTGGACTTTGTTCCTAGATGTCAGGGCTGTTGTTAATATTAGTTCTAGTCTTCTGAATATTCCTTATTGAGTTTTAGTCACATTTGTTCACATTTTATTGCCAATCCCTCATCAGTTCCAAAATATTTATACACTGCTTCTTGCTCAAGTTCCTTTATATCACATTTCTTTCTCAGACTGATATTTTCTTGGTTCTGCAGCTTCCCTGCTTTAAATGTTGCTTTTGCACATATATCAAGACCAAATGGCATTCTTATATTAACTGAGAAAGCTTAAACTACTTGCAGTTGTGCTTTTAACTCCTCATATGATGAGCTATACAGTCCTAAGTCAACCACAAAAAGAAGCTGAGAAGTGTTATATACTCGGATGTTTTTTGGGAGCCAAATTATAACCAAGACCTAATCTGTTAACTAGAGCTTAATGCTTTAGAGGCAAGACAAAATATCAGTGGTGTCAAAGAATCACCCTAGAATATACCAAGCTGAATATTTATACCTGGGATAATAATTTGCTCTTTGTCATGACTTAGTTGCACTGTGGTTTGCCACTGTTTCATAGTCTCTGTAATCAGTGTAGGATGTATCTTATAAATCTGTGAACCCTCCTTTAGCCATGAATGTGGGATGCTGTCATATGCTTTTTTTATACTCTATCCATGTCATACTTAGATGCTTCCTCTTTTTACAATTCTCCATTATGACTTTATTTAGCAACAGGTGATCCCTTGTTCAATATGACTTTCTTTTGTTACTGTTTTGTGCTATTACTATGATTGAGTTTTCTTCTAAATGACTATAACTCTGTCTGTAGTTTGTACATCATCAGAAGGCAAGTTATTGGGCTATAGTTTTTAGGATGGCTTGTAGGTTCCCTTTTAAGAAGGAGTATCATTGTCAGCCAGGTTGGTGTCTGTTTGGGATGTGCATATAATTAGTTCTTACTTAAGGCTAAATCTTGATGTAAAGATGTTAATACTTTTAGCCAGAGGTTATGTACTACATCTGGCCTGGGGTTTTCCATTTAGGAGCTTTTCTTAATTTTGTTTCAGTTTCCCTGGCCATTACTTCATCCCATTTCATATTCTATACATTTGAACTTCTTACTGTTTCTTTTACTTCTTCTGTCAAGTTCAGCATTTTTATTATGTTCCACAGGGTCTTCATAAATCTTTCTCCAAAATGTGTCTATGTCTTCTTTTTTTTATGGTGTTTCTATTTGTTTTGCTTTGTTTCCCAGTTCTCTTTAAACCTTTTTTGGGTCATTAATGAATTGCTTATTTTGTTATTTTCTTTTATGTTTGTCTGCATATCTTTTAAGTGTGTCTGCCTGCTGATATCTTTAGTTTATTATTTGCAATAGATCCTGGTCTGTTCTGATACTATGCATTGCTTTTATCCCATCTAAGTATTTTTGTTGCTCTGTTCCCTCTTCTATACTCTTCAGTGGAACTTCTTGCCTTAATTGCTTTATAGTTTTCTCTAACTGATGCTTCCATGATGACATTTTATTTCTTCCTTCCTTTCCCTTATTGATGTGCATTTTTATGGTAAGACTTTATCTGTTATTAATTTAGCTGCACAGTAATATATCCCATTTACATCTTATATCACATGAATTTCTGTTAACAGTCTTGACTTCTAACATTTTGAGTCTTATTTGCTTTCGGTAATCTATTTCTTTCATCAATCTTAATACAGCTATCTATCTCTGTTAAATCAAGCTACATTTTCTTAGATCATTTTTTTCCAAACTGAGGGTACATTCTTTGCTCCCTGTATCCTGCGGGCATTCTGCAGAAAGTTAAAACATCTTTCTGTGATATATTCTCTTTAGCTGCATCCTGCATCATCTGCTGTTCTTTCATATGAGAATTCAATGGCCTATCACTCCACAAAATTGACTGCTTTAGAGTTGCTGCTGTTTCTTGCTCCTTCCTATGTGAAATTTCATATATATAAAGAGAGCTATATTTATTTATTTATACACACACACACACACACACACACACACACACACACACACACACACACACAAAATTATTTTATTTTTATGAATCTCTTCATGTTCTTACATTCATACATTTTATAAATTTTAATAGTCACTTGATTTTAGTTATTCAAAGGTTTTAATTTCTATTCAATCACTTTTCCAATATTAACTTTGAATTTTTGAGTAATGCAGTTTTTTCATAGTATAATGTCTCTTTAAATTAGTAGATGTTTACATAAGCCTGGAGTCATGTGTTTTAATGGTAGTGTTATTTTAATGTGCAAATAAGTTCACTAGTTTGTTCTGATGAAGTCTAGTTTATTGTTTGCACAGAATAACGAGCTTAACCTTTAGTTTATTAAACTTTATATATTCATATTGCCTGGTTTCTATTTTACTGCTTTCCTTACCACTCATTAATTGGTTCCAGTGGCATTGTTTCTTTCATACAAGAATCAATAATGAAAGAAAGAGGCAAGATTTATGAGCAAGGAAAACATTAGATATTGTGAAAAAGAAAGCCACAATTAAGAAGAGAATGTCATGTTAACTATGCAACAATAATAACCTACTACTATAAAATAAAAAGAATAAGGAACAAACTTAAAAATATAAATATAAATATACAAAATAGTAGCTCAAAGATAAAGATAGGAAAGTGTTAACAGGAAGACAACAAGAAGAAAACCAGGTAGAAGAGTAAAGGAGAGGCATAGAGTAGGACGACATGGAAGGAAAAATGTCTAGGATGGTATCGGTCTGACTACGTAGGGGAGAACAGTATTCTAAAGTATATATGGGTCATTTCTCAGGGGAAAATCAGGCTGCTCTTGTGAGTAAATGGTTGACCAAATAGCAGTCCTTGAGTATTTTGTGTTGTATGTTGCCATTTTAGGTACTCATAGTTAGGGAAGGTATTCAGTATCACGGTAAGCTATCTGAAAGTATTATAGACTCTAAGTGGGTACTGTAAGGATGCTATCTTCTAAACTGGGTAAACAATGGTGCTTCTTTCCAATGTTCTAAATAATATTACTTTTGTTTTGTTTTTGTTTTGTCGATATTCAGTAGCAACTGTTTAGTTTCCAACCAAGAACAGAAGATGGAGAGATCATTCTGGAACAGAACAGTTATGACATGGAGAGATCTAACATTGTACAACACATATCACATCACTGGCAAAACATGTGATAATCCCTCAGTTTGTGGGAAAGATCTAATCCAGAGCAGTCATTCTTGAATTGGACCTTTATGACTTCAAAATATATCACTGGCAAAGAACGTAATGCCCTCTCAGTTTGTGGGGGCATTGTGCCCTAGACACAAATAAAGTGTTAGGCAAAGGACTTATAATGGACCAGTGCAGAACTCATGTACATAATTTCAAAGGACAAGAAGAGGACCCTGTAAGCAAACCCTGGCTGAGTGATTTAGCAGGTAACCACTGAACCAACTGATACTTGTGGGTTCTATGTATTTAACAGGAAAGGACAAAAGACAGAATTCAAAGCCTTGCTCAATTGACTGTTTCAGCCCCAGTAAGAAAATTTCTCTCCACATTAGTGTAAGTTTTTATCAGCAAAAGATTTTACCAATACTTACTTGCATTATTTTCAGCTGGTAGAATCACAATTGAATCACATCTGGCTGAATTAAAACATATCAGTGTCAAATGGTTGAAATTTCAGTTTCCTGCTCATGTGGTTGAAACAGTATTTAGCTGACTGAGCCATAGTTACATCATTCTGTAAGACATACAAAATGTATAAAAGAATATAAAGACTTTCATATAATTCTACTGAGGGGTGTGCCACTCCTATATCCCTGAATGCTGCCATACTGTCTCTACTAACTTTGAGGTTACCTACCATCAAGGACTGTGCACATTTGAGTTTATTGATTAAACAAATATTCTCTGTGTGGTTGTGTAAAGTACAATGATAAAGCCCAGACTATGACTCAGATAAATTGAGTTATAGTAGCTGCAAAGAAGTTAGAAGAGCCAGGTGAGGGGGTGGGAGTGACCTGTCAATGTCATCTCACCCAGCCAGTGGGGAGGGGAGAGGTGATTTCTGATGGCTTGTTGTGACCAATCAAGTAGAGGCTCATGTGGCATCAAATACAGCCAGACCAAATTTTTGAATTTGGCATTGCCAAGCTGGTAATAGTAGCCTTCACAGATATTTTTCACTGGAACTGGATTACTTTGCAGGTGTCCTGCTTGATTATGTAATCTGTTCATAGGTTTGCAGGTTTGTAGGAGATTACTAAACCAATGGCTCAACAGCCCTTACATGCCTAAACAGTTTTATCCAGATTTTACCCAATTTACTATCCCTAGGGGAAAGATAACAAGGGTCAGCAAGCAAGCTTTTGGCAATTTATACAGATTGGCTCAGTCCATAAGGGACATGGTCGCCACCCTAGGAGTGAATTTGCGATTTCCCATCCACTGGTCCAGATTGCACTTGAAGATGGTCAGGGAAGGGTTCTGTTTCATGTGAATAGGAAGAATATTCCAGAGGAGGGTCAATCTCTGGGACAAATATCTGTCTCTCCAGCATGATCTATTCATGTCAGAGATCAGGTTTAGATCCTTGAAGTGGGTAACTCTCATGCAGTTAGTTTTGCAAATATGCAACATTTCCATCAAGGCTGGATCAGAGATGTAGGTCAGGCAGAGATCACCCCCTCAGTAATTGGTAAGAAACTGAATATGGTGATAGGGCTTTTAATCTGTCCTCATATGACATGTGGGTTATACCCTGTAGTTTTTGGAGTGAGAAACCTCTGAGGATGCTCTAACTGTTGCAGGTGCCTGGGAAGGTGCATTGTACTCAATTATTTGTCTGATAAGGCCTAGTGCAGTGGCACTATGACATCCTTAAATGTGGATACCATGCCCTTACATATAAGCTGAGCCACATAGAAGGATTTCTCCACCATCGTGGACACATGGTGGTCAAAGTTCAGATTACTATCTATCTGGGTACCCAGATCTCTTACCACTGGGTTCATTCTTAGGGAGATAATATCAGTATTGTAATTTGCAGAAGTATTTGATTTCTCATCATTAATTGCACCAGTTTTTTTTCAAATTTTATCTGTTTTTAACATAAGCTGTTTAGTTTTAGTCATGTTGCTGGCTTTCACCTTACTCTTTTAATGCTGACTGGGGCAAGGCTATTAGGATACTTAGAAATGTGTAGTTGCCTTGTGATATGGTTGAGTGGCAAGATTTTAAGAACATTTCAGTTACGATGGCTGAAATCGGTAATAAAGGATTCTAGTTTGAATGAGGAGAGATTGCACACTTGTATGTATTTTACATGTTTGTCTATGTTGCTCTGTTGTCTGAAAATGGATATTGAAAGATGGTCATATACAGTGTTGGGTAAACCACAAGTAACATATGTAGTATACTCTGGTAGGTAAGACCCATTCTAGAACAGATTGCTGATTGCTACTTTTTTAGTTCTATTTGAGTTGTTAAAACATTTTATTTGTATTTGTTTTCCAGAGTAGAGCACTCATCTCCATGTACCATATTTAGACTCAGCCTGGGGGAAGTGTCTGGTTAAGTGACTTACTCAGTCACAAACCTAGGTTTATTGGGTTGGTGGAGCTATCCATATTGATAGGTTTCCAGTCTATGTTTATATCATCTAGTATGGCTGTAGACTGCCTACTCTATAATGTTTCCTATCTACTCTAAGGATGTTATACCCTGGAGGAAGGATGTCTTCACCCTTTAGTTCCAGCTTTAACCTAGTTTTGTTGGCAGTAAGCATTATTGGTAAGTAGAAGGCAAGATATGCATAGATATCTTGTAAATTACTACAGATGCCTTGAAGGTTACTATTAAGAAAAAGTAGATGATTTCCATAGCCACTTTGGATAGGAGGAAGTTTAACATCTGTTTGATGGAGTGGTTATAACATTTATTGACTGTGTTTGACATAGTTTGGATTGAATGCCTCCAATGAGTTTTAGGATGGATATGAAGTGGTGGTGACAAAACGGTCAATGAAATTTGCATTTGAATTGTGAGTTAAAGCTTCTGAGTTTTGAGGAATTTGCAAGTAAAGAAATCTATGGATGTAGTTTTGTACAGTCCAACCGATATAGGTTCATAGGTTAGTACTAGGCTATCTGCCCAAGGGCATTTATAAGCCTAGCCAGAATGTGTTGGCTTTCGCCACCCCCTTAGATTAGTTCCCTTTGCCTCTGTCTAGCAGAGCCATTAGTTCCCTGTGCCACTGTCCAGCAGAGCCACTGCAGTAATCTCTGGGGTAAATTTTCTATTTCCCATTCACCTGTCAAGGTTTCTCTTGAAGAGTGTTAGTGAGGGGTCCTGCCTGATGTATATTGAAATCCTGTTCCAAAGCATGGGGAGTCTCTGAGATAGGAATCTATCACTCCAGCATGTCCTATTTATCATTGTAGTGAGGTTTATATCTATAGAACATGTGGCTCCCTGGGATTTGTTTTTTTTTTAGGTGGAGCATGTCCATCAATTCTGGGTTGGACATGGCCTTGTATGTCAGGCAGAGATCACCTCTGAGTAAGCGATATGCAACTGAGTACAGCTGGAGTTTCTTGAGTCGGGCTGCATAAGGCATCTGTTTGAGGCCAGTAATCCTCTTGGTGAGGTACTTTTGTGGTCTTTCCAGCTGTTGCAGGTGTCCTGTAAGGTACATCCCAAATGGGGCATTGTATTCTATGATGGGTCTAATGAGTGATGAGTAGAGAGGCACAATAACCTCTTTTGTTCTAGATGCGAACCCTTTTGTGATTAGGTGAGCCACATAGAAGGATTTTCTAACCACCTTGGCAATATGATTATCAAATGAGAGACTACTATCTACATAGGTCCCCAGATCCCTTATTACATTTTCTGTATTTAGGGGACTACCACCTATGTGGTAGTTCACAGGTACTTTGTTTTTTCCAAAGGGGATGACTATGCACTTTTTGGCATTTAGCCTGAGGCCATGATTTTGACACCAGGTATCCGTCTCAGTGAGACCCATCTGGAGGGTGTCTGTATCAGCCGGAGAATCAATTATGGCCCCTAGTTTGCAGTCGTCTGCGAACCTGGTCACCCATAGTCCTCCTATGCTTGTCTGTACCTCTGAGAAGTATATACCGAACAGGATGGGTCCTAAGACTGAGCTCTGGGGGACGCCACTTGTAACCGGTTTATAGTTGGTTGTAGAGCCTGCAACTCTCACCAAGTGGGTTCTATCCATGAGCCAGTTGGCAACCCATCTTGTGACATAGGGGTTTATGTTCAAGCTGGTGAGCTTGTCTATAATACTAGAACGGGGAATGGTGTTGAAAGCCTTTGCGAGGTCTAGGTAGGCTGTGTGGACCTGCTTTCCCTCATCTAATGCGCTGGTAACCATCTCAAAGAAGTCCATCAGATTTAGGAGGCATGATCTGATCTTAACAAAGCCAAACTGGGTAAGGTCCAAGGTTTGGAGGTTCCCAATGTCTCTGTTAATGAGTTCCATGATGATACATTCCATAGCCTTGCAGACCAGGCTTATAGGGTGATAGTTTCCAGGGTCCGTTGTGGCTCCACCTTTGTGGAGCAGAATAACTGTTGCTGTGTGCCACTCTGTGGGTATGTAGCCTGTAGAGAGGCTGAGTTTCAACAGTGTGTTTAGGTGAGGGGTTAGTTCATTTTGGAGCTCTTGTAAGACACAGCCTGGGGCACCGTTCAGTCCCATTGAAGCTGTGGTTTTGGCTTTGGATAGGGCTGTTTTAACCTGTGTGTCGGTGGTTTACGGGGCCCTACATTCTTCTGGTATGGTTATGGGCCCTTTAGAGGGTGAGAGGGGGTTGAAGTTTGCACTAAACCTGTCTGCCAGAATGTTGGCAATATCAGTCGGTTCAGTGTATTTTGTGCCATTCTGCACTAACTCAGAGCAGATCTGAGAGTTTCCACTTAGGTTCTTGACATAGCTAATGAACGCGTTGTGGTTATCTTTGGAGTCATTGGCAATTTTTCTTTCAAAACTAGTCTTGGATGATTTAATGAGGGATCGTAGTTTCTTGCTGATACTGATCAGGGATGTCTTTCCTTATTGGGATATTACTCTTTTCTGTACTAGTTTCCTCCTGTTGTATAGCCTGTTTAAGGCAGGGGTCCACTAGACTGGTTTGCTTTTCTTGGAGGAGTGAGTCTTGGTTTTACTTAGGATAGCACAATCCATGCATTCCTGCAGATGCTCATAGAGTGCCTTTGTAAAGGTTTCAGCAGTTTGGACAGCATTGTCCTTTAGCAAGGGGGCTGTGAACCTTTCCACCTCGGTCTTAAGTAACATGAAGTTTGCTTTTGAAAAGTTTTTCACAATGGTTTCCTTGATTGGGGGTGGGGGGCAGAATGTGGATATCCAGAGTGATTAGTCTATGGTCTGATCTAACCAGCAAGGGGTTGACCTCCGGTGTGGAACACCAGTCACCCATGTTGGTGATGACCAGGTCCAATATGTTGTTCCCTCTAGTGGGGGTGTTGACCAGTTGATCCAGGATGTTCGAGTTTATAAATTCTAGGAAGCATTGGGCAAGGGAGTTAGTACTTGAGTAGTTCTCCCAGTTTATGTTTGGGTAATTGAAATCACCCAGTATTAGGGTGTTTGGTAGGACCTTCATATTTCCCAGTGTCTCCAGAAATGCAGAATGGGGGTCCTGGGCCATGGTGGGTAATCTGAAGCAAGCTACAATTTGGATTGCAGTTTTCCCATTGTTAGTTGCACATGGATGATCTCTGATGCATTGTGCTGCACCACTAACCTGGAGGTGTGGGTATCCTTGATGAATATGGATACACCCCTGCCTTTTGTGTTTCAGTCCTGGTGCTGTGGCTGAAAGGTATGGTATGAGTTATAGCCTAGTAGTGCTGGGGTGCTCTCAGGATCCTTAAACCAGGTTTCTGTTACTGCACAGATGTCAATATTCTCCATACTGAGGAGTGCCTCGAGTGCATGCATTTTGAGGTTTAGACTTCTGGCGTTGAGTAGCATTACCCTTAGTTTTTGGTTACTTGTGCTATTTATGGTGGTGGGTTTGTCTTTTGAGCCTTGCCTAAAAAAGGCACTATGGGGGCGGCAAGAGCCTTGGCCAGTATTCAAAAGCCTATGGGTGACAGGTGCAAGCCATCTCTTGCGAAGCAACGTGGCTTGTCAGGCATGTCATCCCAGCTGGACAGATGCTGGATCCCCTTTGAATGACACCAGAAACTTAGCCAGTTGTTGAAATTGATCATTTTTTCTTTATACTGTGGCATCATTCTTGGTGAGGGCAGGATGCTACTCAGGGTCAGGGTCATACCGGCCTGGGCTATATGATCAGAGAGCTCTTCCATGTCTCTTTTCATGTAGTCCAGGGAGGTACATCTCAGATCATTCACACCAACATGGATAATGACAGAGTTGTATTTGTACTTGTTCTGGAGTGACCGGAGTGCTTGTGTTATGTGGCGGATCCTGGCACCCGACAGGCAGCTAACTGTAAACTTCTCCTTGTCCAGCCTAGTTAGTGGGACATCAGTGTGCCTGACTATAGAGTTGCCTATTACTAGTGTGTTGGGTAGGTTATTTCACGTTAAGGGCTGCAATTGCGTGGCACACTGCTTATGTGAAGTATGTGTTTCATGGTTGGTGATGGGGTGTGGAGGTTGCTTGGATGTCTGCTTTGGAGATCTCTGTTGCTTTTGCAGATTTTTATTTAGAGCCTCCGAGTATGTTTTCATGTATTCATGTGTGTTATTTGTCGGTGTTGGTTTATTAGGTCTATGTGAGACTGGTGGTGTGTTGCAAGTATTACCCTTCTCCTCTTGACTGTCAGTTCCAGTCTTGGGTTGAGAGAGCTTTGCCTCCAGTTTGGCTGTATTATTGCATGTCTCGCATATATTAGTGTTTGGTGGTAGGAGGAGAGGGTTGTCTGTGTACATGAGGCAGTTGTAACATTGCCTCAAAATGCCCAGATTCACCAGTTGGATTGGAGAGTACACCGAAAACTGCCCTTTGGACATGCCTGAATAGGTAAAGTAAGCTGTTTTTCTGATTGGCTGGTGAGGACGAATAAAGAGCCTTGTCCTTCTGGACAGTATAGGGGGGGTCTAGTGCTAAGGTTAATTAGTGCTTGCTATGAGTTTTAAGCAAGTGCTTGACTGTGAAATGAATGGTTTGAGTGCTAAAGTTAAAGGTTTGTCTAGTTCCAAGGGAAGAATTGAAGAGTAGACTTTGTGGAGCCGAGAATAGTTTAACTCTATCTAAATGGCGCTGCCCGGTGCACAAAACTGCACAAATGCGTTTTTTATAGCAGGGAAATGAAAGAGATAGAAATTAGCCCAAAATGGCCAATAAACTACTAACCTCTGGGCTGAAACCACTCCTCCAGGGACAGATAGGCTGCTCAAAGCTCCCCTCTCTCACAGGTGAACAGAGAAACTTCCTTCTATCCAAGTAAGGTATGGGCAACACAGAAACTTGTAACACAGTCCTGGATTCGGCAATAACCTGAAAACTGGACTATACTAGTTTAGAAAGGCGTGAAAAGGTATATATATATATATATATATATATATATATATATTTTTTTTTTTTCAGAAAATAGAGCAGATACAATCAAAATTAGCCCAAAATGGCCAATAAACTACTAACTTCTGGGCTGAAACCACTCCTCCAGGGACAGATAGGCTGCTCAAAGCTCCCCTCTCTCACAGGTGAACAGAGAAACTTCCTTCTATCCAAGTAAGGTGTGGGCAACACAGAAACTTGTAACTCAGCCCTGGATTCAGCAATAACCTGAAAACTGGACTATACTAGTTAAGAAAGGTGGATAACAAGTTTATTTTTTGTGTTTTTTTTTCAGAAAATAGATTAGATACAATCAAAACAACACTTTAAATGCACAGAAAAGGCTATTGCACTGTAGTGTGTAGCCTACAACAGTTAAATAGATTATTTAAACACAAAAATGACAATTCAAGTGCAGGCAGCAAATAAGTACAATGTGTAGCAATAACAAACTTTTTAAATCACAGATTCGCTAAAATAACTGGTGTTTTAGGCAGAATTAGTTAAGACAGCAATAAAAGCAGAAAAATTATACTTAATCACTCCAAAGTCACTCTTTTGTCTCTCTGCTGCTGTAGACTCTGCAGAACACCTGGAGGGCACTTGCTGAGTGGAATACAAGCGCAAAAACTGCACAAATGTGTTTTTTATAGCAGGGAAGTGAAAGAGATAGAAATTAGTCCAAAATGGCCAATAAACTACTAACTTCTGGACTGAAACAACTCCTCCAGGGACAGATAGGCTGCTCAAAGCTCCCCTCTCTCACAGGTGAACAGAGAAACTTTCTTCTACCAAAGTAAGGTATGGGCAACACAGAAACTTGTAACACAGCCCTGGATTCAGCAATAACCTGAAAAACTGGACTATATTAGTTCAGAAGGCAGGAAACAAGTATATATATATATATATTTTTTTTTTTTCAGAAAATAGAGCAGATACAGTCAAAACAACACTGTACCCAATAAACCAGTTAAAAAGCTCAAAACTGTGCCCTGCCAGCAGTCTTCAATCAGACAAGTTCTAACTGCACAGTCCTGCCACTAGGGTACAGAGAAACCTACTCCAAAAAAGACGGCCTGGATCAGTGCACAAGTTATACAAACAAAGCTAGATCCAGCCGGCGTGAATCTATTTTATGCTACAGCAAACAAGGCGTACCGATTTCAGAAAGAAACATTTCAAGTAAGCATGTGCAATAAGCCTTTAACCAGAAATTCCCAGCTCAGAAGTGCAGAATCTAGCCTCTCCTCCCACAAGAGTGCAGACCACAAACCTTCTTAATGTAAAATTACTGGCCTGAAGCTCAAGTGCTTAACCCAGAACTAATACACTTTTAGAATAACAGACACTGAGCCTTCAGTCAGCAGTTCCCAACTCAGAAGGATGTATGCTACCTGTCCTGCCACAACAGTGCAGACCACATATCTTCTTAATGTAATACAACTGGTTTGAAGCCCAAGTGCTTAAACCAAGGGCCTTAGAATAACAGTTAAAATTTAATCAGGCTACTAACAAGCAGTAATAAAGGCAGCAGAATAAATTCAATTGAGTACTTTTAAGAAGAGGCAAAAGCAAAATAAGGTAATAAAGTAGGAAGAAACACAAATACAGTAAAGCAGATAAAGTGCAATTTCTTTTTTTTTGGAGAGGGAGGAAACAGAGCACACTATAGGGGAATGTCCTTCTCAAGTGCTCTCTCTGTACACCGCAGAGGAGATGGGACTGGTAGGAGTATCTGAAAACAAAATATGATCTCACTGTACTCAGTTGAGTGAGCAAATGAGATGGGTATATAAATGAAATAAAGTTCTAAGGTTTTGACCGTTAGTTTTGGTAGGAGGGATACAGTGATTTTGCACATGCTGTTGGCTGATGATAGTTGTGATAGTGTTATTAAAAGTATGGGGATTATTAGGGTCTTATGCATTGTACAGGTGTTTGATTAATACTGGTAGCAAAAAATTAATGAACAGTATTAAAATAAGGACAACCACAGGTGCAGATGAGGATAAACAATATGACAGAGTAATTCAGAAGTGTTTCACAGTGAGAAATACTAACCCCAGAGCTGCTAATCATGACTAAAATGTAGTGCTATAGGAGGCAGACTGTAAAAATATGTACAGGGTAGCCACCACACTTGCAAATCTGTATATGCAAGCAGCTGTATTTGGTGTTGCATATTGCTGCTCTTGGCAGCTGCATGTTATCCATTCACACTTAAGATAGCATGCCTTCTATCTATGGCACTGAAGCTGTGGACACCTAGCATATGGACAGAGGCACTATGCAAGAGAGATGGTCAAGATGTGCTGTCATTGTATGCCGGCCCATGGGCTGGTGTAGTATATATCTCTGTGGACACCAAGGTATGTGTGGCTTTGAGAATAGTAGCTAAAGAAACCTTTCAAGGGTCACCAAAGGACATTGTGAGTGTATCCCAAGCGTGTTCCTCAAGGATACTTCACCAGTTCCTTGACATCATGCTACAACATATGGAGGAGCATGTGTGGTTTCTACCTACCAGAGAGAGAGAAGACAGCCAACACAATTTGTTATCTAACAGATAGTCCATTTCACTGAGGTGCTTTGCAGCTATAGACTATACCCACATTTTAATAAAGGTCCCACCTTGGGAGCAGGGAAGAAGGTTTATCATCCATAAGGCATTCTACTCTATCAAGTACCAGGTGGTCTACAATATTCAATGTACCTGCTGAACACCCAGGTAGTTCCCACGATTTCCACATAGAGCACACATGCAACCTACGTCAGTTGTTTGTATAGGGTGATTTTACCCAGAGACATCTTATTGTGACACTGGATATGCCCTGCAGCTATGGTTAATGATACCTGATAGAAATCTCCAGACCATGGCTGACATTGGCTACAACAATGTCCTGTCACAGACCAGTGTCATTGTTGAGCATGTGTTTGGCCTGCTGAAGCCAACATCTGCTGTTTGGATGTATCTGGGAGTGCCACACAGTATAATTCCGGCACATGCAATAAGACACTTGCAGTCTGTGCAATGTTCTTAACTTCATTGCATGCAAGTAGCTAAAGCAGACAGACACATCCAGGAGGAGGAGGAAGACCCAGAGTCAGCAATGGAAGAGGTACCTGATGAGTAGACTGTGGAGAAACTGTCTGCATGGGAAGACTATGCCAGATGGACTGGCTAAGAAACAGTATCCAACTCATAACTGTGGGCTAGAATAAAGCCTTATACAGGGCAGTAAAAATGATGCAGTCAAACCTGCATATAGACTGTGCTATAACACACACAGAAAGGACATACCATACAGACACAGGCTGTCCAATTAAGAGAGTACAGTGGGCAGTGGGAAACTCCAAGCCTAGATGCAGCACCCATTCTCTGACAATAAGTATCAACATCTTTACAGGTAAAAAATCTTAACATCTTTAGAGAAGATTTTGTTCTGCATAAGAATTGCTTACATGCACATCCAATCAAGACACTAACCTAGATTTAGCTGTGAGTAAGAATTACTTTTATGCACATCCAGAATAGACACCAACCTGGTTAACAACAGGAAAAACGATAGTCCTTGAGAGTGAACCTGTAAGCCATTTTAAAAACTCTAAACCAATAACTTGCCTTCCGACGATATAGAAAATATGTGCTGAAACTGATACAGAGTTCATAGTCATTTAGAAAAAAAGTCAGTCATGGTAGTAGAACAAAAGGATAAAAAAAGAAAGTCATGTGGAATGAAGGATCACTTGTTGCTAAATAAAGCCATAATACAGAATTTTAAAAAGAAGAAGAGTCTAAGTATGGCATGGATAGATTAGAAAAAAGCATTGGACAGTATCTTACGTTCATGAATAAATGAGTGCTTACAGGTGTATAAGATACATCCTACATTGATTAATTACATTACAGTAATCATGAAACAGTGACAAGCCACTTCGCAGTTAAGCCATGACAATGGGCAAATTATTATCCCAGGGATGCAAATTCAGTGGGGGATATTCCATGGTGATTCTTTATCACTGCTGTTGTTTTGTCTTGCCCTTAAACCATGAATACTGTCAGCAAATACAGCTGCTTGCATATTCAGATTTACAAGTGTGGTGGCTACCCTGTACATGTTTACAGTTTACAGATTACAGTTTGGCTCCTAGAAAACAACCTTGCCAAAAGACTTTGCATCTACTTTTTTGTGGATGCCTTAAAATTGTGCAGTTCATAAGATGAGGAGTTGAAAGTACAACTTCAGTTGATTAAAATTTTCTCAGATTATACAAGACTGTCATTTTGTCTTGATAAATATAAAAAAGAAATGTTTAAAATAAGAAAGTTCCAGTACCAAGAAACTATAATCTGTGACAGGAATGTGATATAAAGGAATTTGAGCAGGAGGGAATATATAAATATTTGGGATTTTATGAAGGATTAGTAATAAAATATGAACAAATATGAATAGAACTCAGTAAGGAATATGTCAGAAAACTAAAACTAATACAAAAGACAGCTTTGACATCCAGGAATAAAGTCCAAGCTATAAACCAATTTGCTCTTTCTTTTCTAACTTACAGTTTTGGTGTGATTTTCTGGTCCCAAAAGGTATTGGATCAGTTGGACATGAAAACAAGAAAAATGCTTCACACTTATCAAATGATATATAAAAATCAGTGTACACCAAGATAATATATTCTACACTCTGAAAGAGGTATGGGCCGCCTCAAAACTGATTACATGTACAGATCGGCAGTCATCAGACAGCATACATACATATCTGCTGATCTAATCAGATTTTATTGATTTATTTTTACATTTGTTTACCGGGAAGGTCCAACTGGACACAGATCCTTTTTCAGCAGTGGCCCGGGGAGAAAAGCTCCAGACATAATACATAAAATCAGAACATAATACATTAAATCAGACATGATATAATGCATTAAATCAGACATAATATAATCCATCATTCAGACATCAGATATCAACATGACATGGATTATTGACATCATGCTGTTACACAATAAAATCCCTAAGATGTCACATAGCAAACAAGATGAGAAATATTAACATTTTGCATGCAGTTTCTTGTAGAACATTATAACATAATAAGTGTATCTTGCAATAGTGCTGTTGAAAACAGCTATAGAAATCAATGAATATTAATGGGATTCACATACATATTCTAGCTTTGCTATTAACAGATTTAGTTTTTTAACCCATTTTGCACGTCTGTGGATGTATGAGCCTTGAAACTTAGCATGGTGGTATAGATATGATATGTACAATACTTTAGATTTGAAGGTGGTGGGGACATGTTGAAGCTATTCTGGAATGATGGTTAGTGGAAGGGATGAAACAGTGTAACATCAGGCATGTTGTAGGAAGTAAGATTCCAATTAAGATGTAGGGTACTATTAGGTAGATAAGGGATTAATATTGGTAAAGAATAAAGATAGGCTGTACAGTAGGTTTTTATCCCAAGGAGTCACAGGAGCATAGCCAGGCATCTATATAGTGTGTTTTGAGGAGCTTTTTAAATTGTGGGGTAGAGCTAATGGAAGTCAGGTGGCTAGGTAGTGTATTCCAGATAGAATAGCTGAAGAGAGATTTCCCTGCATCATTGTTTTGTCTGGTGACATCTAAGTAGTTGTGGTTGCTAGATCTTAATGTTCTTGTTGGAGAGTAGGGGATAATTAGGTTTTGGAGAGCTGGAGTTTTAACTGGGTGGCAATATAGTTTGTGAGCTAATGTCAGCTGATTGAGCTTCGGTAGCTGAGGTAGCTCTGTCCAGTTTAGTTGTTTGAGAGCTACACAGTGATGGGTCCTAGAAGGAGTCCCAGTTTCAAATCTAGCAATCTTGTTGTAACAAGATTCCAGTTTTTGTAGGTCAGTTTTCTGGTGGTTGGTTAGAACTGGGGATGCGTAGAGGAGGGTCCAAGCAATAGTGGTTTTGGTGTGTTTAGTGAGAAATTGCTTATACCGGTGAAGGAGACCTAGTTTTTTGTGAACCTTCTTCATAGTTTGGGCTATATGAATGTCAAATTTTAGGCTATTTCTACTCCTAATAGTTTAGTGTGGGAGGTAGGGGTGATAATAGTTTTGTTCTTAGACATTATGGTAAAGTTGTCACATGGAGGAGGGGATCCCATATAGAGAAAGTTTTAATACATGAGTAGAGGAAGTCTAAGATGACCTGTCTGCTAAGTTTAACAGAAGCATTCTGGTGTAAAGCAGGAATGGAAATCAAACCAGAAGCAGACAAAAATCAAACAGGCTGATTGCGCAAAAAATCAAAATAAAGAACATAAGAAGAAGTATCAGATGACAAGAAAAGAAATGTGGAAAAGTCGGAAATATAGTTGCAAGTATGGAGATCTCCTGGATCAAACTCATTTTGATCAGCATTACACACAGAAATGGTTAAGGAGAGGTGAGTTGAAACCAAAAGATGAAAGGTAAATAAATAATGTCAGGGTAAGACAGTGGACTATATGCATGGTGGTTTATAATGTCCATTGAACATGTAGGAGAATCAGACAAATGTAGGTTCCAGAAAAAAGAATTGCAAACAGTCACACATCTTGTTGTTGGGTGTGATACACTCATGGCAAAGGGCCTGTACGCTGACAGGCATAATAATGTGGCAAGGCTGCTGCAGTGGGGATTGTGCAAGCACTACAATATAGAAGTAGTTGAGAAGCACTGGAAACATGAACCACAAAGCACTATAGAGGATGTTATATATCACATGGGATCACCTATTACCACCAGTTCAAAAAGAAATAGCTGTCAGTAAACCAGATTTAGTAGTCTATGAGAAAAAGACCAAAAGTAGCATTGGTTATTGAAACTGTTACATTACACTGTCTTACATACAGAGAGACACAAAATAATAAAATATCCGGACTTGCAGGCAGAAATGTGAGTAATTTGGAAAAAAAAGATACCCAGACAGTTCCAATAGTAGTAGGAGCAATGGGTCTAATAAAAAAGAATCTACAGTCATATGAAGCTATGCTACTAATACATGTGATTCCATATGAATTGCAGAAGGAGTCAGTTCTGGGCTTTTTTCACATGCTGTGAAAAACACTTTTGGCTAACATCAAAGACTGAAGCAATACTAAACTCACAAACTTTAATTATACCCTGACTTAGGAATGGGATCCATTCCTGTTATGGTATTAGAAATCCAAAAGACTTGAAGAAATTAAACAGAGGATGTAGTATTCTGTGACCATGAATGGCAGACCATGCCTTGGCTGGACTTGACACAGACACACCTCATGTGTGGATGTCCATATCAGAACTTACTTTCCTCAACCCTGCATGAGTGAGCAGAGGTGGTGGAGCTATATGTGCCTGACCCTGGCCTTCCCATTCCATGGTAGCCATTGCCAACAGAGACAGAGGTGTATGAGTCATGGAAAGCATGTTGGACATGATGCCTGGCTACAAAGAGTCACTTGTTGTTATTACACTCCCTTTGCCACACGCTCATGATGTTGCATATGTGGCTCATGAGCATGTGACACCTGCTGTAGTCACACTCCCTTTACCACATGCTCATGATGTTGCATATGTGGCTCATGAGCATGTGACACCTGCTGTATTCACACTCCCTTTACCACACGCTCATGATGTTGCACATGTAGCTCATGCACTCCCTAATGTCATCATTCAGACCACATAATACCCCAGTAACTGAACAGTGCCTGTACCAGTGTCAGCCTGGCCTTGTAGTATGACTCAGCACAAATGCTGCATTGCAGCCAAGGACACACCTTGCTCAAGTGCTGAACAATAACCATGGCATGCCTGGCTACAGTTAGGATGTCCAACAATGTCATCCTCTCACTCTATGGAGCTTGCAGCAAGCAATTGGGTGTATGTCACTGGTAATGACATCCATTTCTAGTTAGATATAACTGCATATTCCTGTGCTTGTGCGCCATCCTGGATTTGGGAGATGTGCTCATAGGTTCATAGGACGATACTAGCCAAGAATTTCACCCATGTTCCCACAAAGTCAGCACCTGTTTTTCCTGTCCAGCAGGGACACATAAACTGTGTCTGTGGAATGGGGTGTGTATGTGGACATTACATTGCCTGTATCTGACAGTGACACTCTGAACCACAACCATGCCAAAATTTGGCTGCCATCACCATCAAAAATGGATAGTTCCCTGACACCAGACAGCTGTATATCCACAATGGAGGACCCTGATAACACAGCACTTGTGAAAATACCCAAATAAATCAATCAAACTGTGTAAGACCTTTCACTAATAACTGCAGCCCGATGTATAAACCACTACTACTTAATATAGTGGTATGGGGAAAAATAGGTAACATACCTTATGCTGGTAAATTCTGTAAACTGAAAATGTCATGGTTGTAGGATCTACTAAATTAGACATCCAGCTACTACAGCAGATACATGTCCATATTAAGACATACATACATTGGACATTACCAAGAGATATCTGTGATTATCCAGTCAGCTCTGCACCAATACCTAGGACTCTGCCATGAACTGTGGAAATGTCTGGTCCCTCATGCAGAGATGCCAGGAGCTCCTCTCTCTCTTAGTGATGGTTTGGTCAATGGACTGTCTCCTATTATCCAACTTTAGCTGCATTTTTTATGTTTTTAACCCATCGTCTGACTTCATCACTTGATCATATGTCTTGTTCTGATCACAGACAGCACTGATGTCATTAATGTCATCCTGCCAGGTATGATCACAGAAGAGCTGCTCAGATTTCTCATGGCTGATCATCTGCCAGCCATGAAGACAGAGGGCCTGAAGTCAGATGTCATTCTTTGCACGAGAACTTGTTTTTTTTTTCATATTATAGCATACTTGCATGAAGTAGAAAGGAAATACATATGTGAAAACTGTTATGGTCCTATCTGACATATACTTACACAATTTCTAATTCGTGGGGGCAGGTGTCACAAGAACAATGTAGCACTGATATATATATATATGTATATATGTTCATAGGTGTTTACTAGGGCCTTTTTAAGCCTAGCGATGCATACCAAATCTCTAACAAGTTTTGATACCTTTGATAAATGTATATGTAGTAACTGCCACATACCTGCAGGATGCATGGGAAGGTGTGTTTGGTTAGGATTTACCAGGCCCAATTCCCCCCCAAAAATGGGAATCTATATGGAGATGACATATAATGACCTCTGACAGTATTCCACAACTAAATTGCATATCTGTTGCATGTGCCACTGAGATGGCATGCAACCACACTTCTGTCAGACCAAACTTGGATGTGCATGGAAGCAGTGTGTTTGTATGTATAAGGTAAAGTCCAGACTATCAAAACTAATAACTCTGCCGGTGACTCTCTCTGCGCCGACTGTGTAGGTAGATCCTGGAACTCTCTCCCACCTGAAATTACTTTGCTCATCACCTTGAGTCAATTTAAGACGAGACTCAAACAACATTTGACACTAAACTGACTATGTCAATGTAGCAAACTTGACTAACTCTCTTCTACAATGAGTTAAAAACAGTATTTTAGCTGACCTGTGTCACTTAATCCTGACCTACACTTAGGATTATCTCTAAATTTGTTTAGGTATGTAACCACTGTAAATATTGCATCTGAATCTTACTGTAGGAGTTAATGGTATTTTAGCTGACCTGTGTTACTTAAAGCTGACCTACACTTAGGATTATCTCTAAATTTGTTTAGGTATGTAACCACTGTAAATATTGCATCTGAATCTTACTGTATGAGTTAATAACAGTATTTTAGCTGACCTGTGTTACTTAATGCTGATCTACACTTAGGATTATCTCTAAATTTGTTTAGGTATGTAACCACTGTAAAGATTGCATCTGAATCTTACTGTATGAGTTAATAACAGTATTTTAGCTGACCTGTGTTACTTAAAGTTGACCTACTCTCGGGATTATCTTTAACCCTGGAACTTCTATAACTTTTCTCTCTCGACAAACATCAAAATCCAAAAGAAGAACAACTAGCAGTCAAGTAAACAAGTTTATTTTTAACCCTGGAACTTCTATAACTTTTCTCTCATGACAAACTCCAAAATCCAAAAGAAGAACAACTAGCAGTCAAGTAAACCAGTTTATTAAAAAACACTCTAGCGCCTCGGCTTATACTAAGCCTTCAAGGAGTAAATTTCAAATTAATACAGTTTTCATTTCATACCCACATATATTCAATCAAATAATTAATTAAGCAATTAAACAATAAAATAGCTAAAAACACATCTATCTTAACCATACATTTCCAGCAACAATCTACATTTAAACCTTTTGGAATCAAAGTATCATATTTTAAAATAAAAACAGTCTCTTTATATAATAACATATTCTTATTTAAATCAGCATATTCGAAATATGTTTGTTCTAATATTGTAGCTGTTAAATATTTAGAATCACACAAATGATGTGCTTTAAAGTGTTGAGCCAAGGGACTTTCTTCTTTACTGGTTCTAATGTCCCTTAGATGTTACAATAGCCTGGTCTTAAACATTCTCTTTGTCTGGCCTATATAAAATTTGTTACACCCACATCTTAATGCATAGACTACACTTTCTGTACAGCAACTAAATGATGCAATGGCATCACACTTCTAGTTATTTATAACTGGAAAAGTCTGTACAATCTGCTTGCAGCCCTTGCATCTACCACATGGTGTCATCCCTAACGAACATATTGTGGTCTACTAAATTTAATATGAACTAACATATCTTTCAAGTTACTCTCTCTTTTATAAGAGAATATCAAATTCTGTTCTGCTAAGCCTGCTAACTCTGGATATTTTAATAAAAATTGCCAATAATGTTTTATAACATATTTTATATTCTCACTAAGCATATTAAATGTGAAAACTACAAAAAAATATATTTTTGTCTATATAAGCTTTTTTTTCTTTATTAGACATATTAGCCTTATTAATACATCTTCCATAGCTCTCTCTTCTGACTCTAGCCATACTTCTCTCTATATTATTAACATCTTATTTCCTATTTATAAACATAGCTGATGTTTCTAATAATTCAATTTCAAAATCTTTATTATTACAACTTCTCGATATTCTTAGGAAATCAGCATACAGTAATGATTCTAATAGATGAATTGGATGACAACTGTTGCCTAGCATGAATTGATTTACAACATCAAATTTTCTATGCAACTTGGTGACTATCTCTTTACCAGGAATACCTTCTAGTATTATATCTAAAAAAGAAATCTTATTGCCCCACTGTAACCCATCAAACTGTAAATTAAACCTATTTTTGTTCAAATCTTTAACAAATTGTTCTAAGTCTTCTAAACCTCCATCACACAAGAAAACCAAGTCATCTATGTATCTATAATAACACTTAACCTACTTGTTATACAATGTACGTGTTTAGATACATTCGGTCTCCACTAACCCCATAAAAAGATTTGCATACATAGGGGCAAAAGATGAACCCATTGAGGTTTCTTGTAACTGATGATAAATTTGTTCCTCAAAATAAAAATAATTATTTTCTAAACAAAATTTAATTAAATCTATTACATAATTAGCCAATGGACTGTCACCTAGGTATATATAACCCTGGAACTTCTATAACTTGTTTAGGTATGTAGCCACTGTAAATATTGCAACTTAAACTTAACTGCTTGTTTAGGTATGTTAACCGCTGTAAATACTGTATTTTAAACTTAAATGTTTACCTTGGAGCTTTTATGCCTAGGCCTTGGCTGAAAATGGACATGTATCTGGACAGACTATCCCGGTCAACAAATGTAAAATAAATAAATAAAATAAATAAAGTACACCATTAACACATAAAGCATACCCTACCAAGTTCAGAAGTAATTCAGTAACATCACAGAAAAATAACAGGAACATGTTGGCTTGTGTGGTAGGAAGTGGGTTGTTTCGGTACACAAATGTAAATATTTGGGGCCTACATGTGTGCTGCTTAAAGTTTTACAGTATATATCATTCCTCTCTCAGGGCTAGCTATGCTTCCATCCTACCCCCAATGGCAAACATATAATCCACATTACTGACCAGTTACACTGACATGCAAAAAACACTTGCCTTACTGTCATATACCATGTTCCATGAGTCTCACTTACTAATATCTGCATCACACACACACACACATGCACACACACACACACACACACACACACACACACACACACACACACACACACACACACACACACACACACACACACATAAAGCATATACCTCTCAACTGTCCAGATTTTTGTAGAATGTCAAGATTTTTGTCTCTTACTTTTGTGGTTTTCTGGAAAATTGTTGAGGATTAAAGTCACTAAATAACACTAAATAATGAGAGACTTTTGAGTTTCAGACTTTATATCCTACAGAAAAATATAAAATAATGCAAAATCTGTAATTCTAGCAACTTCCTAAGTTTATAGAAGCAATATTTAAAACCTGCCATTATTTTAGGGCCTTCCCCCCCCCCATTATTTCTGGCTTTGTCCAGATTTCTTATGTTGAGAGTTTGAGAAGTTTGCACACACATCTTACCTATTTCAGTGCTACAGTAACTGCAATAGAAATGTAAATGTTGTACAAGCCCTCAGAAAACTGTCATTACATTAAATATTGATCAGTGTGTGCTTGGCTAACTGGTATACATGGACTGCATTAATAGACACAGCAATAATACTTGTATTCCAGGTCAGTGTGTTATAGCTAACCCATAAATCTTCCCCTATTTACGCTGCCATGGCAGTACATAAACAGCCAAGGTAGAACACTCCCTAACAATGGCAGCATGCTGGTACCTTTAAATTATAACATAAACAGTCTACAGGTGCATGCATACTGTCAGGGAGGTCCTGAGGCACAAGAAGGAGACATAGGTAACAAGCCATATCAACAATTTCCCATTATATTTACCATTCCAAAACAAATGATATATTTGGAAGTCCTGCTTCCCATATTTTTCACCAGCAGACTTTGCTGTTGATCAGCAATCTTCAACAGCGTGATGGGGCCCATGACAGAAGTAGGTTAAAGCTTCTAGCAGTGTAGTCATGCTATTAAGGCACAAGCTGAATGCGCCTGAATGACACATCTAGCTCACTATGGCAATGACAAATACTCTGATGGAAGGCTAATTCACCTGTGCGTACCTGCATAAACACACATGAGCATGTATGGCTGGGTCAATAAACTCTGCAGGAACGTGAGGAAATACACTTTACTACTGTATCTTACAGAGGTGCTAAACAGCAAAATTGTTATCATAGTTAAGCATCATGAAGCTAGTGGACACTTCCCATATTAGTGTTCACATCCTAACTGCATGATGCCACACCATCCTTTTGTGCACTTAACAATGGTGGCATTGTATCCAGTTGCAGTAACTAGCTGCCAGTGTTGTACATCATTTGTCAACCAACTCAAAGTGTGTAACCACAAGAGGGCTACCATAGTTCTCTGGAATGTGACCTAGTGAATGGATGTAACTTCCAAAGGCACTGACGTTGGCAGGACTCCCAAGTGGTGCAGCAATGAGAATAACATTGTTCTATGACTGCTGCTTAAAGACCACTGGAAGAGCCTGACTGGGGACTCCAATTAGTGTTTCATATATGAAGTGGATGCCTGGCACAGTCTTGCCAAGGCATAGTGAAATGTCTTTGGCATATCTCACTCTAGTGAGCAATGCCAGCACCACTACACCGATCTACATAAGTGCCATACTTCTTAGCCAAAGGAGATGAAAAGGTCAGAGAAAGGGCCTCTGAAATACTTTCTAAGTACTTTTAAAACAGTTGACTGCCCTTTAGTTTGTCTTGTGATTTATGTGTGCTAGCACTGGACATCTGATTTAGTTTTTTTTACACTTTGTCATTCTTTTGCAGCTCAGAAGGAGATCTGGGAGATACCCCTCTTTTATCAGAGAAGAATGGAATGACACCCCAAGTGAAAAAACGCATATGAATTGGCAGGATTCATTATACAGCTGCCACTTATGTGTGCACTTTGCCAGAGTGTGTACATGTAAATGTGTTATTATAGTAATTGTATCTATCACGTGAAGATATGCAGCTCATTCAAATATGAAGTCAATGGTAAAATGACAGCTGTCATAGCAATTTTATAGATGTAATAGCTTAATAAGGTGATATGTGTTGGCACAGTAAACCAAAGTACTGCAGTTGTAGGCATTGTTCTTCACACACTCTAAAACTGGATACATGATACAAACATAGTTTGCACTGGCATTTTCTCCTGCTGACATGGGCCCATCTTCCAGGCTGCACTGATATTATGATAAGTGGCCTGATAACTGTTGCTGCATGCAACACCTGAGCACATTGCATCAGGCAGTGTATAAACTGTTTTTTGAGGGTTGTGGGTGTGGGCGATGGTTCTGTAAGGGTAGAGAATGAAACAAGTAAGAGAGTTTGGATATTAATATAGATTGTGTTTTCTGTTTGTTTATGGGAGGGTTGCAGTTTTATGTTGTTGCATTGTTATGGCCTAATCTTCATTGGTTGATGTGATCCCATGGACAAATATTTGCCCATGCTTCTCTCCTTCTCTCTCTCTTGTTGTTACTATCCATCCTTTTTATTTATTTATTTTTTTGTAAGTGCTTGCTATTTTATTTCTCTACATTTAGGTTTTCATTTTTCACAGCATTTGCCATGGCTCTGTGAATAGCACAGCCTAGATACAAAGAAATTTACACATGTCCATGTACGTGTGTGTGTGTGTGTGTGTGTGTGTGTGTGTGTGTGTCTGTGTGTGTGTGTGTCACACACACACACACACACACACACACACACACACACTTATTTGTCTCATAATGTTTTAAGAAATGAGGAAAGATACCTCAGTCTCTGAGCAAATATATTATATAGGCATGCATCACTATACCTCATTTGTAACACATTGTTGCTTCATTAAATACTAACTTATGCCACTGTTCTGATAACACAGATGTATGACTTCTGTCTGCAGTACCCATGATCCGAGTTCATCTAGCATCCTGGTTAGCGAAATGCCAAAAGAGAAGGGAAGGTATGAGCTACCACAGCCCAGCCCATCTGTTTTTTGGAGGGGGTCAGAGAATATTCACTACTTGCCTTTCTGTGGAGGACACTATGAGGAGAGCAGGTAGGGCTTAATTTTTATGCAGGAATGCCAGCACTCATCAGCACTGCATGCACTGGAACAAGGCACAGGCATGATGATGATAATGATGATGATGATCATGATGTGTCTCATATACATGGGGGGGGTAAGGACCAATCACTGAACATCCTAAGCAGTTACCTTGATGAAACTGTACAAGAAAATCATGATATCATGACTTCCTTTCCACCAATGATGCATTTGTAGTGCAGTGGCACAGAAAGGAATGCTATGCGGCCCTACTCTAGTTGGCAATCTAGCTGAATGTCAAAGTGGCTCACTTGGTAATACATCCATTTGTGAATCAGAAGGCTGTGAACCCTAGTCCCATGGTAGGACTGAGATCATACCTCCAACCCTGGCATCTGGGTGTAGTGTAGAAAGCATGATATACTTCAAATAAGATGCTAAAGCTATCAGTTGGCTGGTGCTGTTCCGTTGAGTGTTCACATCAAAGTAAAAGTATCCAAAACATATTACTAAGGAGGTGGAAGTAAGTTTAGATGTCAAAAACATGTAAAAAGAAAAGTTGATTTCCCCAGTGTGCTGGATAGCAACATCTTCCATTAAAATCAGTGCTTGCAATTTCCAAGTGGTGTGATGTCTGTGGGGTTGTATCTGTCATCTCAATTCATTCACATTGCTAGTAGTCGTAGCATTATCTGAATAAAGCACTATAAAATATATTGTTTGCTCCCTTAAAAACTGTACATAATTTGGTTTATCGTTGCAATATAGATAATGAAGTCTCAATGCCTGTCTATAAATGAAAAGAAAGGAATATCTGAGATCTCCTGACATCACATAGATTAGTACTAGGCTAACTGCCCTTGTGAGCCATTTTAAGCATAGCCAATTATCCCTTATGAGACTCAAACCCTGCACCTTGTCTTTGTAAGGCAAACACCTTAACCATTAGGCTACCCTCCCAACATGGCATTTTTGAATGACATAGAAATAATATCTACACGGTAGACTTCGCAAACTCTACATAGTTAGTGGAACATTCAGCAGCCTTGGAAACAAAATTTCAATGTATATTATTTATAGTGTTGTGTCTGTAGCCACACATGCACCATGCACACCCTCGTATACACTTAAAAATATATATTTGTTTATTTAATTTTATTTATTTTAAGCAATGAGATGTGCTACAAGTCAGATAAAAATGCATATTCACCAAGGTTTGTATTTGGTTAAATTGCTTCTTTTGGCACATGAAGTTCTAGCTTATGCTCATCATGACAGGAGCTATTTTGCAGTATTGAAAAGGCATATTGTTTGTATGTGGAAGAGGGGGTTGCATTGTAGAACTTGCTATACAATTGCAAAAATCCTGACTACACCACTGCATGATATTTATGCAAATGATGATGAAAGGTTACAGGGCATTACCTTCCAGCAGTGCTGATACAGGTGAGATAAAAACATACATTATTTTGTGCTTTAGATGTAGAAATTCTTTCTGCAAGGTTCCCCTTTTAAAGTGTCAGTGCTCATGGAATTTACCATAATTAATTTTAGCTGCATGAGGACTCGTATATGTTCACACGTGCTGCTGCATGTTTCAACAGCCACATTATGCAGTACATTTGAAAGGTCTGTAAAAGTATGTCACTGTATATTGCTTTTTCATACTTTGTAAATTTTCAGAAACAACTAAAATCCGCCAAATATAATTCTGAGCTAGTTAAAAAAAGTATATCAAATAAATAAAATGTTCACTTGCAGATTTTAATTCAATTCACTTAGCAGAGAGTAATTGGTGACCTTTATAAGGTCAGTGCACCTAGTTTGTAATAGTTTTCACTCTAATAAATATCCTCCTCAACTTGCAGGTGAGAATGCAGTATGTGAGATTTGCCTCAGGAATAGTGAAGGTGATATCATCAGTGTTGGTTTGCATCCCCAGCTTGTCAAACAAGCAGTGTTCATGCAACCTAGTAAAAACTCAGAGACAGACACTACACACAAACACACACACACACACACACACACACACACATGCACACACACACACACACACACATGCACACACACACATGCACACACACACACACACACACACACACACACACACACTCACTCACTCACACACCATATGTGACAAACATCTAATATAAGTGGCCTGGTATTATGATACAATGTGAATTATCAGAAAATAAGGGAAAGGTGTTATGGAACGGATTCAACAGATAAAGATTATATATATAGATATTTATATATATATATATATATATATATATATATATATATATATATATATATATATATGGCAATATAGTGACCAGGTAGTACTGGAAATCAAGACGACAGTCAAATTCAATTTGGCTTATATCAATATCTAAAATATATACATTTAAATTAGTTTGAGGAGAGTGGGGAAGGACAGATAAGGGCTCTTAAAAAGGGTAACAATTATTTTAAATTAGTCATTAGGTGGTAAAGAGTGGAGGATATGTTAGAAACAAGGATATTTAGTTGGCAGTGGATGTGCTACAGGTAGGGACTGTTGAGAAAGATTCAGTGAGGTTCTGGTCTTCATGTAATGCCTTGGCTAGTGAAGCATTTACAGAATGCTTGCTCAAGCAGGGAATTATATTTTTATGTTGGTGTTTGAATTTATGGTAGGATGAGATTGCTTTTAGATTTACTAGCAGGGTTTCCCATCTTTGTGGGGCTATTACTGAGCTGTTATTGCCTGTAGTTGGGAGGGTGGCCTAATGGTTAAGGTGTTTGCCTTACAAACACAAGGTGCAGGGTTTAAGTCTCACAAGGGATAATTGGCTAAGCTTCAAATGGCTCGCAAGGGCAGTTAGCTTAGTACTAACCTATGCTAGTACGAGGTCTGTTAGGGAGGATGTTTAATGATAGTAGGATTGTGATCACAGGTTATTGAAAGTTGTTCCTTTTGTAAGGTGACTTACAAAGAACTGGAAGGTTTCTAGGTTTATTAATCTGTATGTCATGGATGAAAATAATAGGGTATATCTTTGCCTTATTGGTAGCCATTTTGTTTTTCCTAGAAATGAATTGTGATGCTTTGTTTGGGGGTGTAGGTTGGCAAGACCATTATTCTACATAAGTTGCTAGCAGTAGTTTATAGTTTATAGTGAGGGCTTTTTTCCTTAGATGCAGTAGCTACAATAAAAAGACCATTTTCAGCCTGGGCTATTAAAACCAATGCCAGTTTTGCCCTATGGAAATAAGAGGTGTGATATCTTTATTGCCCCGAACAGGAGTCTGTTGATTTTGGATTTTGTTGCTTTAACATGGAATTAAAACTTAAGATTTCTAGTCAAGCCATGTTTCAGGTCTTTACTATTGCAGAGTACTCCTCACTGCTGGGGCTGCCTGGTTCCAAAAAATTATGGATTTCATTTTTCTTTCTTTTCAGGGTGTTTGTTTTATGTAAACCATTTTGACAGAAAGTTGAGATCACTCTCCATGTCTTTTTATGCTACAATGAGAGTCATCGGCTGTGTGGATGACCATGATGTCTACATACAGAATAATTTCAGTTTCAGATAGGTCAGCTGGAAGACTGTTAATAAATACTGATATTTTTAGTCCTGTGTTTGATTCAGTCACTCTTCATTTGTCAGGTGAACAATCACTTAACCAAATTGTACTCATGAGTCATTTATAAATGTATAAAATTAAAATTGAATGAATTAATAATATGTCCTGCTGTGTAAAATGCCTAGAAATGTATTGAATGGTTACCACTGACTTATGTTTATCAGCATACATTTGTTACTTGTGGCATTTGTATAATGCTATCTTACTGTCACTTAAGGCATCTGCATTTCATTTTCTACTGTAGTTTTCTCCTTCTTTTAACTGCTATAATGGCCTGCATCATGGCTGAAAAGGGGTGCATTTAAATATACACATTCACCCTGCTAATAAACAAATATAAAGGACAGTACAGCAGCTTGTTAGAGCTCATGTGCTTGGAAGTGGTCAGTGTTCTATGACACAAGCAGCTAAACCAAAGGGTAAGAAGATTACACAGACAAACCATTAAGTAAAAACTAAAGACAGACCCAGCCAAGCTAGACTTTTTTTTACTGTACAGTACCTTATACCTTCTGTAGTGGAGGCCCATGGAATATATGCAAATGACTTGTTAAGAACATGCCAGTGTTTCAGCTATGTGTCCTCTGAATGACCATGAAGTTTTACTTTTAAGTCTTTACTAGAGCACTCAGGCCAGTAAAACCAACCTCCGCTTGCTGTAAACATGCCATGTTTCCCCATATACTGAGATTTTATTTTTATTCTATGACACAAGAAGCAGTAGTTTAAGGAAGGAGTCAAGTAAAATATAGCAGTAACATACCTGTGAATTGCTGCCAATACCTAGTTTCAACATTTTTCTACAAATGACTGCCTACTTTTAACATTTGGATAGTAGTCTCTAAAGTATTTCAGAGGTAGGAGTCTATTGTACTAGGTTAACTTGCTTAATATGCAAACATCATTGTGCAAAGTGTGTGTGTGTGCGTGTGTGCGTGTGTGCGTGTGTGTGTGTGTGTGTGTGTGTGTGTGTGTGTGTGTGTGTGTGTGTGTGTGTGCGTGCGTGCGTGCACGCGCGTGTTTGTGTGTGTGTGTGTGTGTGTGTGTGCGTGCGTGCGCGCGTGTTTGTGTGTGTGTGTGTGTGTGTGTGTGTGTGTGTGTGTGTGTGTGTGTGTGTGTGTGTGTGTGTGTGTGTGTGCTTCTTTGGTTTTAGTTTAGAGGCACTACCAATCTTTTAATCATCTAAAAAAAGGGTTTGCAGAGTGTTTTTCTGAGAAGAGTTTAACCTTTGTTTTTCATGAACTCATTTCTGGTGTCCCAGCCCCCATTACTCCTAGTTGTTGTTGGCCATGGAGGGTTTCCTGCTTTATACAATTGCATCCAACATGAGCAGCACTCACGAAGCATGAAAGGCTTCAGATTCTCATCTCTGTAACCCTTGCATGTTCACATATGTTCATGTGAGAAGGACAAGGGCAATATAGTCACCATTATGAATTCACTAACACTGCGAGCATTTCTGGAAAGTTTTAAAAATTAACAGGTATGTTAAATCATCACAGCTATTTTTCTAGCTCTTTTGTAGTTCACTGTTTAAAATCCGCCTCTGGGCGTTTTTTCTGGCTATACTGCTCAGACAAGCTCCACGTGGGTTTACAGAGTGGTCCTAGCAGCAGGGAACTCAGAAAAGCGACTACCTTCTGGATTTAAGTATCTTTGCTTTTTTTTTCACTTGGAATAGCTTCTGTAGCTTACCTTGAACTAGCCTGAACTGTTTTTTAACTGATTGCTGCATTATTTTAAAATTTGCACTTAAAGTTACATTTTAGTCGAATTTGATCGAAAGTTTGCTTGTTTGTTTGTTTAATTTAACTGTGGAGGATGCCCACTAAAGTGTGCTAGCCTGTGTAACTAATTTATCACTGTTTCTGCATTTTCTGTGTGTTTCTACCAAAAACACAAAAAAACAAAAAAATAATCCTTGTTTTCCTGCCTTCCTTGACTAGTTTAGACCAGTTTACAGGCATTGCTGTATTCTGGGCTGTGGTGTAGTTCCTGTGTTGTCCATTACCTTACTTGGATAGAAGGAAGTTTCTTTGCTCACCAGTGGGAGTGGGGAGCCTTGAGCAGCGTACCTGTCCTTGGGGGAAGTGACCTCAGCACAAGAAGCTGTAGTAATTGGTTGTTTTGGACCATTTCTAGCTCTTTTGTAGTTCACTGTTTAAAATCTACGTTTGCACGGCTTTGTGCGGTCGTGCACATAGCGCAGCGCCGGTTAAACAAGGTTAAACTTTTTCTGGCTCCGCCAAGTCTGCTCTTCAAATTTTCCCTTAAGGAAGCTCTACTCTTAGTATAACCAGACTACTCACTGTATTATAAGCCTAGCACTTGCCTAGCACTGAAACAGACAACTGGTGCCGTAGTCACGGCCTTTAACTAAATGCCAAAAAATGTATTGTCATCCCTTTTGGAAAAAAACAAAGTACCCACAAATTATCACATAGACAGCAACCCACTGAGTATGGAAAAAGTAATCAGAGACCTAGGGACCCAAGTAGACAGTGACCTCTCATTTGACACCCACGTTGCCAAAGTGGTTAGAAAAACATTCTACCTTGCACACCTCATCATGAAGGGATTCACATCCAGATCCAAGGATGTCATTGTACCCCTATATTCCTCCCTCATCAGACCCATGATTGAGTACAATGCCCCATTTGGTATGTACCTCACCCGGCATTTGCAACAGCTGGAGAGACCACAAAAGTACCTCACCAAAAGGATCAAGGGTCTCCAACATATGTCTTATTCTGCCAGACTAAAGAAACTTCAGCTCTATTCGGTGGCATGCCGCCTGCTCAGAGGTGATCTCTGCCTGACATACAAGGCCATGTCCAATCAGGATCTGATGGACATGCTCCACCTCAAAAAATCCAAATCCATCAGGACCACGAGAGCTAAAGACTTAAACTTCGGCACAAGTCTGAATAGGACATGCTGGAGGGATAGATTCACAACCCAGAGGCTTCCCATGCTTTGGAACAGGATCCCAGTTTGTATTAGGCAGAGCCCCTCACTGTCTCTCTTCAAGAGAAATCTTGATGAGTGGATGGGAGATCGTAAGTTTACCCCAGGGGTCACATCTGTGTCACTGCTAGACAGGGGCACAGTAAACTAATTCTATTATATAAGGGGACCTTCATTGTGTCACTACTAGACAGAGGCACAGTATTCTAGATTTATTCTGTACATTTTTGTACCATTTCATGGGGTGGCAAAAGCCACATTACTATGGCTAGGCTTACAAATGCCGCAGGGCAGATAGCCTAGTACTATACTATGAAACTATGAAACTAAAAGCCTAGGTACTGTCACTAGTAAGCATATAATCCTACTGAAAATATTTGAACATAAATCCTTCAGCATGTGCTCCTTTTATTTATTTTTTGTTTTGAAAGGTTAATGATTAAGCAGATGCACCCTTTAGCTCTTTTGCAATACCTGCAGAGAGATTATTTTAGTAACTGTAGGCAGCAGATTGTGCCAAAGCATTAAAGTAATGCCATTGAGCATTGTTATTCACTTCTTCCATGAATCACTGAGTTCTAACTCGATGAAGTCCCAGTTCACCAAAATCAACTTGTCTGAAACTCAAACAGCAGATTTAAAACTGGGCATTTCTGCAAGATCCCTGCACCCTTGAACTTATATATACCAACTACAGAGTTAAGTAAACATCAGTAAAGGGGAGGAATTACTAAAACAAAGGAACCACTGCTCACACGCACACATATACACACACACACACACACACACACACACACACACACACACACACACACACACACACACACACACACACACAATTTAACCTCACCAGCAATGATTTCCTATGCAAAACAGTGATCCAGGAGTTCAACCACGGCGAGTTAACTCAGTAAACTGAGTTCTTATTGGGTTTAATCATGATGAGGTATAGCAAAGTCCTCTGATTGTGCTCTATAAATGAGACAAAAACAAGATTATTATAACCAGGTTCATACATAAGAACCCATAACTAAGCTTATATGTATCAACTTCATTCTTCTAAATCAAAGCAAACTTGTACTTCGACAGTAATAAGTTACTTAAAAAAGTAATATTCACCTCAAAAGCAGACAAACAGACAGACTACAAAATAAACCAGCATTTATTTATTTATTTATTTTGCTGTTTTTGCCCTTGTGTCTGCTGATCATCAGCCCTCTTGTGGTCAGTCAGCCTATTTACTCCCCATCACTGTGGTATGGGTCATAGGGGCATAGGAGATTTCTAGGCTAATGGCTTAAGAGCCTAGCCAATATAACCCAATTTCACCCAATATATTTCTTCTAGGAGTAAGAGGATGGCATGGATTTGTGCCTATGCTCTGAGCATTTTACAGATTGCCCCTGTCCATAAGAGACATAGGGACTACACCAAGTGTGAATGTATGATTCCTCATCCATTGATCCAAACTGCATTTGAAGAGGACCAGGGAAGGGCTCTGCTTAATGTGAATATGAAGCCTGCTGCAAAGAATAGGCAATCTCTAAGGCACATATCTGTCTCTCCAGCATGTTTTGTTTGAGTCTCTGACTAACTTTAGATCCCTAGATTGGATGACCCTCATGCTGTTTGACTTGTGGATGGAGGGATGGATTTGTGAGTGGCTTGTAGATCAGGCATAGGTCACCCCTTAATAGTCGGTAGGAGACAGAGTAAAGGAATAGGGCTTTTAGTATATCTGCATAGGACATGTTGTTTACACCCTATATTTTCTTTGTGAGGAACCTCTGAGGTTGTTCCAGCTGCTGTAAGTGCCTAGTCAAGTACATGCCAAATGGCACACTGTACTCGATTATTGGTCTAATGAGGGATGAGTACAGTGGGAGTATAATATCCTTGGATGTGGATGCCATACCTTTACTTATAAGTTATGCCAAATAGAAGGACTCCCTCACCCCTGTGGACACATGGTGGTCAAACTTTATGCTACTATTTATATGCGTACCTAGATCTCTTACTTCTGAGTCTACTCTTATGGGTGTGATACTGATATTGTAATTTTCAGGGATATCTGACTTTCCAAAAGATATGATAATGCCACCAATCATTCAACTGATCTAGACCCTCCTGAAGGATATCTACATCACTGAGGAATACAGTGATTACCCCAAGCTTGCAGTTGTTGGCAAACTTTGTCATACAGAGACCTTCCACATTAGCCTTGACTTCAGAGAAGTATATTCTTAACAGGAATGGTCCTAGTACTGAGCCCTGTGGCACACCACTAGTAACTGGCCTCTTGCTGGATCTATATTCACTCACTTTAACCACATATGTCCTGTCCATGAGCCATTTGGCTATCCATCTGGTGATGTAGGGATTTATGCCCAGTTTTGTGAGTTTATTTATAATACCTGAGTTGGCAATTGTGTCATATGTCTTGGCCAGGCTGAGGTAGGGTGTATGGACAGTTTTACCCTCATCCATGGCCTTAGTGACATTCTCAAAGAAATCCACCAGATTGGGTAGGCATGGCCTGTCCTTGACAAAGCCAAATTAAGTCAGGTCCAGTGTTTGGGGGTTTCCTATGTCATTGTTTATCAGATCCATGATTATTCTTTCCATGACCATACATATAAGACTAGTCAAGCTTATGGGTCTGTAATTTCCTGGGTCAGTAAATGGTCCTCGTTTATGCAGAGGAATGACTGTTGCTGTCCTCCATTCTAATTGGACAAAGCCAGTCTGGAGGCTGTGGATAAATAGAGATACTAATGGGCCTGATAAGTCCTGATTTAAGCTATTTAAGAGGCAACCTGGTATACTGACAAGCCCCATTGAAGCATTGTTTTCAGCTTTAGATAGTGCAGTGGCAACCTGTTCTTTGATGATAATTGGTGGTGGAGTGGTGTTGGGTATTTCCTGGGGGAGAACTGGGGGTGATGGGGAGATGAAATGTGAAATGAATTTGTCAGCCAGCAGATTTGCTATATCTTCCAGCTGAGTATAGGTGCTGTCATCTACAACTAATTCCACACAATGCTGGGTGTTGCCCTTAAGATTGCGGACATAACTGAAAAATGCCTTATAATTATCCTTAGCTTTTTAGGCAATTTTACCTCAAACACTGCTTTCAAAGACTTGACTAGTTCCCTTATTCACTTGTTTAGACTAATGAGGGACTTTTTGCTGTGATGTGCACATTCCCTCTAACTTTTTGATGGGACTTTCTGTTTTGTTTTGTTGTACAGCCTATTAATACCAGGGATCCACCAGGGTGACTTGTTTCTGTGGTTTGACCTGGGTTTATTTGAGTTTGCTGCTGCCATTTCAATGCAGTTGTTTATTTGGTCATGCATATCTTTTGTGTACATCTCTGCATAGGTTTCTGTGTTTTGTGGATTTCAAGGGGCTTGGAAACTAGCTATGCCATCCCTTAATAGGGGGCAATTTAACTAAGAGAATTTCTTAATGTTTTTGGGGTTAGATGGGGGGACTAGTTTTACCTTTTTTCAAGGGAGACCACTTTGTGGTCTGATCTTACCAGTGAGGACATCATCTCCCATATTTGTGAGTACCAGATCTAGGATATCTGTTCCCCTAGTGAGAGTGCAGACTAGCTGCTCCAGGACATTTGAATTTACAAAGTCAAGAAATCTTTGGGCCTGCATATTAGTGGTCATGTATCCCTCCCAATTAATGGAGGGGTAGTTAAAATCACCTGTGAGTATGGTATTGGGCTGAATGGTGAATGATTCTAGTAACTTCAGGTATGATGTATGGGTTTCCTGGTTCATGGTGGGGGTCGTGTAGCAAGCAAGAATACAGTAATGGATTTTCCCATGGTTAGTTGGGTATGGAGTAGGTCAAGCATGTCATATTGTTTGATCAGCCTTGAGGTGTGCTTATCCTTATGTAGACAGATACACCTGCACCTTTTGCTCTTTCTCATTCGGTGAGTGGTCAGAATGTATGACAGGCATTATTGCTATGCACTGCCAGAGTGCTTTCCATGGTTTTGAACATGTTTCAGTAACTACATAGATGTCAGCATTCTCCGGGGTGAGGAGAGCTTCCAGGGAGTGCAGTTTCTTGTTCAGACTCCTGACACCATGCAGTAACACCTTTAGCTTGTCCTGAGTAGCTTTTGTTATGTTGGAAGGTTTATGTGTTTGGTAATGCCTAAAAAAAGTCACTATAGGGATGGATAATGTTTTGGCCAATATCCGAAAGTCTAGAGGTGACAGGTGAAGACCATCCCTGGCAAAGCAGTGTGGCCTGTCATCCATGTCCTCCCAGGTCAACAAGTACTGGACTCCTTTAGAATGACACCAGTAGCTAAGCCAATTGCTAAAGTCAATACTTTCCTGCTGGTATTGTGGCATAATCCTTGGAGACAGTAAAATTCTGCTCAATGCTAGGCTCATATCTGCCTGTGACACATATTCTCAGAGCTCAATCACGTCACTCTTCAGGTCTATGTCAGAAGCTGGAGTGTTCAGAAACTCGAAATTTATATTGTCAAGATGATATCCACTAGATGGAAAATCCACTGTCCTCTTGATGCAAAAACACAGAAAATAGTTTGCTAGAGTGTAAAAATACACTTATTTATCCAACAGCTAGCTGGATAATGAATTCAAGTAATTTCCGTGGTATTCCCGAAGTCTCAAAACAACCCACTAAACAAATGTAGTGGGTCCAACAGTATAAGAAACTTCTCTGGATGGAAGATTTTCAGTCCATATATCTCTTGTTAATCACTGTATATTATTCAGATCAGACAAAAGTAGTAGAAGTAGCAAACATAAACTCATCTTAAGTAAAAAAAACAATAATAATAATAATAATAAATATATAATTGTACAGAATTACTAATATTCAAAAGTAATCCAAGCAAGGCAGGCAGTCTGTTTCCAGTCAAAAATCCTTTATTAAGTACACAGACAAGCAATCCAAGTAAAACGAAAATAGAGTAATAGTTTCCTCACAAGCTTTCTAAATATATATATATATATATATATATATATATATATATATATATACTTTTTATCAGGCAAGGGAGTGGTTTATTGTGCTGTAAAACAAAGTGCTATTGGCACACGTTAAATTCACATCCCTTTCCCCATCAGTGTGACATTCGAGCTGGTCCTGCCCTACTTAGTAGCTGTCATAATAATATAACCCTTATGTACTTAAAATTTATAATGATGTGGCACCTTTATTTAACCAGATTATTAAGTAGATTATTAAGTCTGTGATTTTATCCAAGACAATATACTACATGGCTGGAAATATATCAGCTTTAGTCCATTTGGCAATCAAATAATATATATAAATATATACATATACACTTTGCATGTAAAAAATCAATTGTAAAAATCATATTCTATTTTCATAACCTATTGTTAACAAAGATCACTTTCGTACTTCTAGACTTCTTCAGGTCTGTGTACAAGAACCCTAAAAACTATCTATAAAATATATATAATTATATAATTATTAGTTACTATTGTTATTACACATCATTTTGAATAAAGTGAAAAAAAGAGAACCAGAAAAAGAAAAAATAATAAGAAAAAATGTATGATGATGGAAAAAATGTATACATTTAAATTACAACTGATTTAAAATGGTATTTAAAACCAACTGATAGAATAAAATAAAATAAAATAAAATTAGTCATGTAAACAATGTGGCAATTTTCTAAGTTCCAGTGCACTTTTAATTGAACAGAGTAGTTTAGTCCAGGCTTCCTAAAAGAGTTCAGCTTTAATTGCCACATAAGTTCATGTTTCTCCAGAATATTTGGGATATCTCCTTCAAGATCACCCATGTCTATGTGATCCAGGATCTGGAACTAAAAACCTGTGTGTCTTTTATGAAGAGAAAGGTGTTTGGCTAGTGCATTATTTTTATATCCACAGCGCATTTCTGACTGATGACATGAAATCCTACGCTTGAGTTTATTTACAGTCTTGCCCACATAGAATGCATCACATTCATTGCACTGTGCCCTGTAAATTACTTTTGTAGTGTTACAGTCACCCTCTGCACTGGTCTTAATGATTTTCTTTAAATAAGGGCAATTTTTATTTATTTATTTTTTTTTTTATTTATTAATTTAACATTTGTTGACCGGGAATGTCCGACTAGGTTCCACAGATCCTTTTTTCAGCAGAGGCCCGGGGAGAAATGCAATAAAAACTATCACCTTGCTGTATAAATACACAAAATGTACAGTTAGTTTCACATCTTTTAGTGTTTCTCTCATATGGTCTAGATTTAAATTCAACAAAACTTCTAATGTTCCTGGCCTTCCTATAAACAAAGGATGGGGCTTCACCTAAGATGCTAATCAGAAAAGGGTTTCCTGTGACAATGTCCCAGTTTTCTTCAACATTTTTGATACTGTGATAATCCAAAGTGTATGTCAGGATGCAGCTATTTTTGCATTTGTTATTCTCTGTGGAATTTCTTAACATTCTCCTACTGAGGAGGTTGAGTGAAGGTGCTTCAGTCCTTTTCAGTTCTATAATGGGTTCCAGGATGTTTTTTAACATCTGACTTTCATAGCCTCTCACTAGAAAATTATTCTCTAAGTTGTTCAGGTTTCTCAAAAATGGTTCCATCTCTGTGATAATTCTAGCTAATCTATAGCCTTGGGACGTCACTACATTATACTTGTTTTTAGTAGGATGTAGACTTTTACTGTGGAGTAATATGTTAACCCTCATTGGTTTTCCTGAATAGATCAGTGGTAATTCTGTTATTGTTGGTGTCCTTGGAAATCTGACTACAAACCCAGGTCCCAGGTTCAGACGGAGGAATCAGCCACAATAACAGGTACAATAACAACAATAACAGGTGCCGCAATAACAGGCGGTCCACCTATCTGGAACCACTCTGTTAAAGCACTGACTGAAGATGAAGAAAGTGTGTTGTCCAAAGGACTTACTTTTGTACCAAGCTGCAGGAGTGAGGTTGCTCAGGTACTGATAGACCTTAAAATGTTTGTGAGGAAGCTCAACTTAAAGGTACAGTTTCATGGCAAAAGTAATGACATTGAAAATAAGCCCATTGATGAAACTATAAAAAGGCCTAGCAGCTATTGTCCACCACTACATCAAACATTAGCTGCTTTCGAAATGAAATGTGAGATGGATATCAGGTAACTCCTTAAAAAAAACTCCTAAGAAAAAACATTATAACTTAACACATGGTGAAAGAAAATCATTGATTGAGCTAGGCAATGATAAATCCAGGCATGTAATGAAGGCAGACAAGGGAGGAGGTATACTTGTGACTGATACCACTAGCTACAACCAAAAGATAGAGGACATGCTGGAGGATAACAGATTTTATGAGTTATTTACCATGGATGACATAAAAAGAGCATATGATTTATGGAACACTAATCTCACCACATTATGGGAAGAAAACCTTATTACTGAAAATGTTTATAATTATTTATGGAGCCCATGCCCATGTTTACCTTACTTTTTTGAACACCAAAGCCATACAAGAACAGAGAAGACTCATCTTATAGACTGGTGGTAGCAAGTGGAGGTTCCCTTACTGAAGCCACAGCTATTTACCTTGATTACTTGCTGAAACCTTTAGCAGAAAAGAATAAGTCATACATAAGAGATTCAATTGATTTTTTTGAGGAAAATAAAAAAATCATTACAGTGGAAGCTGACAGTATTTTATTAACTATTGATGTGGAATCCTTGTAGACAGTGCTCCCTCACAATTACTGTATAACAGCAGCTATGGAGTCTTTTAAGAAAAATAATCAAAGTACATAGGCACAACTGCAAAAGTTAAGCAAGCTCTTTAATCCTGCACTGGACTTCAATTTCTTTACTTTCAATGGCAAACACTACAAACAAAAAAACTGGTATAGCAATGGGGGCTGCCATGGCTCCCAGCATAGCTAATATAGCCCTGGGCAAGTGGGAGGAGGACTTTGTTTTAAACAAATGGAAAAAAGCAACTTCCTCCTTCCTAAGCACCCCTACTGGAGTTCCGCAAGGCTCCATATCGGGCCCTCTTCTCTTCAACATCTTTATTAATGACTTCCACAAATCTATCCCTTTCTCTAGCATTATCCAATACGCAGATGATTCTACTATCATCTGCTCTGCCTCTTCTATCTCCACCCTACAAAAACTTACTCAAGACGCCTTTTCTTCCACAGAGCAATGGATGCTTTGCAATCATCTAGCTCTCAATGCCACCAAGACCAAATTAATGTTATTTACTCCCTCCAAACTCCCTCCCCCCAACATAAACTCACTCTTAGTTACCAGTCAAAATAACTCTCCTCTTGAAATAGTGTCAGAGACCAAACTTCTTGGGGTCCACATTGACAACCAACTAAAATTTAATTCCCACCTACAAAAGAACATCAAAAAAACACATCAAAAACTTGGCATGCTATATAGACAAAATGCCTACCTCACACCTACCACTAAAATTACTCTAGCTACTTCCTTCCTCATTCCCTCCCTCCTCTATGGTGCCCCACTACTTACTAATCTTCAGTGCTCCTTAAAAAAACAGCACACCTCTTGCTATAACAAAATTGCTAGATTCGCTACCACCCGTAAGTCTTCCACTCACCACTGTCTCTCCCTCCATAAACTAAAATGGTTAGAACTTCCCAACTATCTTGCTTATACTCAACTAACTCTAGCCCACAAGCTTATTCTAAACCCCTCCAACTGTCCCTCCCTCTCCTCTGCCTTTAAAATGCACCATCCAAATAGAGTTCTAAGGTCTAATAATCAAAATCTACTAGAGGTCCACAAACCAAATCATCCCCCAGGCAAAAACCTCCTTTCCTTCAGCCTTGCTCGCCTCTGGAACTCCCTACCACCAAACATCCACACTACCTCTAACCACTCTACCTTCAAGAAGTCACTTTTCTTACACCTAGCATCTCAATGGGAATGCTCTTGTACCCACCCCACATAACCAACTCTACCTTTCCCTGTACTAACATTCTACTCTATTCATCTACTATGTTTGTTCATTAAAATGCATTTATGTTTTGCTTTTATTCCTTCGTTAGCCTGTACCAAGATTGTCACTGTCAAATGTTAAGTACATTTATGTTTTGCTTATGATCTTTTATAGTATGTACCTACATATTTACTGTCAAATGTTAATGTACATTTATTTTCTTTTTTGGAGCTTTTCTCCCCGGGACTCCATTGAAAACGGGTTCTTCAATGGCCCAATGGACTATCCTGGTAAACCAACTGCAATAAATAAATAAATAAACAACACAGACTACATGCAGCATATCACATGCTATTTACATGTTATTGATGGCATCTTTATTGTGTGGGAAGGTGACACCTTGAAGCTTGGAGATTTTATCACTTACTTCAATCAAACAATCCCCTTCCTGATGTTTACCTCTTCCCAGAGCTATACTTTAGCCACTTTCTTAGATATGCAGATTTCCAAGGACACCAACAATAACAGAATCACCACTGATCTATTCAGAAAACCAACAAGGGTTGACTTATTACTCCACAGTAAAAGTCTACATCCTGCAAAAGCCAAGTATAATGTAGTGAAGTCCCAAGGCTATAGATTAGCTAGAATTACCACAGAGATGGAACCATTTTTGAGAAACCTGAACAACTTAGAGAATGATGTTCTAGTGAGAGGCTACGAAAGGCAGATGTTAAAAAACATCCTGAAACACATTATAGAAGTGCATATGTATATATTTATATATATTATTTGATTGCCAAATGGACTAAGGTTGACATATTTCCAGCCATGTAGTATATTGTCTTGGATAAAATCACAGATATAATAATAAAGGACAATCCCAGCTTTTATTTGTTTACATTCTGTAACGTTTACCTTGAGCAGTGTGTATTCTGAGCAAGCTCGAGACTTGTCTGTGTAGGGTAGGGGGAGGGTTACATACAGGAAGCTCCAGTCTTTTAATCACAGTCCTCTTCCTGATCTACTCACAAGACCTTTTAGGTTGAGCCATTCATTATTTTGGCTTGTGGCTTGTTATTTTCAAAGAAAGTTATCTTATAAATGTTTGAATGACCTGCCTTCTCCTGACTTCTAGTTTCTGTGGAAAGGATTAGTAAACAGAGTTATTCAGTTTTTTTGAGATGTTAATTAGCTTAGCCAGTGGCTTTTGTCTTCATCAAATAATAGATTTTATTACCTGCTGCTACTTCTGTAGAAAGCATGTGTGATTTAACTCACAAACACAAGTACATGGAGTTATCAATTCCTTGCATTTCATGTTATTTGATGCCTACTTTGGAATCCAAGTTGAATTAATTTTGTAGTACAGGCATTGCATCTTGCTAAATTACTGGATGTGTTCATTGTCAGTTTCTTTTGCTCTATGTATTTTAACAATCTGCGCAGTTTTTCCAATTCAAAATTCTTATTTATTTATTTATTTGTTTTACATTTGTTGACCGGGATAGTCCAACTGGATGCATGTCCATTTTCAGCGGAGGCCCGGGGAGAAAAGCTCCAAGGGTAAGCAGATACAGCATTACATAATACCAGCATTACATATTACAAGCAGACTATTTACAGTGATTACATAACTAAGCAAGTTCCACAGGTTAGAGTTAATTCCAAGCGTAAGTCAGGATTAAATTAAATTACACAGTAAACTGGTTAACAGATTTTTACACATTCTAGAGAGAGTTAGCCAGGCTGAAAGCATTTTATAATGTGTCTGGTAGTACCATTCTTCAAAAAAGTATTATATATATTTTTTTCTGTTACTTTCATTTGACCTTTTTTTTTTGTGCTGAGTTATTTCCATATAACTGCAGCCTGTTCATAGGTTCATAGGTAGGTACTAGGCTATCTACCCGAAGGCATTTATAAGCCTAGCCAGAATGTGTTGTCTTTCGCTGCCCCCTTAGATTAGTTCCCTGTGCCTCTGTCCAGCAGAGCCACTGAAGTGATCCCCAGGGTAAACTTTCTGTTTCCCATCCACTCGTCAAGGTTTCTCTTGAAGAGTGTTAGCAAGGACCTCTGCCTAATGTAGATTGGAATCTTGTTCCAAAGCATGGGAAGTCTCTGGGACAGGAATCTATCCCCCCAGCACGTCCTCTTTATTGTTGTGGTGAGGTTTAGATCCCTAGAGCATGTGGCAAGAGGGGATAAGGTTTTCTTTAGGTGGAGCATGTCCATCAATTCTGGGTTGGACATGGCCTTGTATGTCAGGCAGAGATCACCTCTGAGTTGGCGGTATGCAACTGAGTACAGCTGGAGTTTCTTCGGTCGAGCTGCATAGGGCATCTGTTTGAGGCCAGTGATCCTCTTGGTGAGGTACTTCTGTGGTCTTTCCAGCTGTTGCAGGTGTCTTGTAAAGTACATCCCAAATGGAGCATTGTACTCTATAATGAGTCTGATGAGTGATGAGTAGAGGGGCACAATGACCTCTTTTTATCTGGATGCGAACCCTTTTGTGATTAGGTGGGCCACGTAGAAGGATTTTCTAACCACTTTGGCAATGTGATTTTCAAAGGAGATATTACTATCTACTTGGGTCCCCAGATCCCTTATTATGTTTTCCGTATTTAGGGGACTACCACCTATGTGGTAGTTTGTGGGTACTTTGTTTTTTCCAAAGGGGATGACTATGCACTTTTTGGCATTTAGCTTGAGACCATGATTTTGACACCAGGTATCCGTCTCAGTGAGACCCTTTTGGAGGATGTCTGTGTCAGCTGGAGAGTCAATTATAGCCCCTAGTTTGCAGTCGCCTGCGAACTTGGTCAGCCTTAGTCCTCCTGTGCTTGCCTGTACTTCTGTGAAGTATATGCCGAACAGGAGGGGTACTAGGACTGAGCCCTGGGGAATGCCACTTGTAACCGGTTTAGAGTCGGACCTAGCTCCCGCAACTCTCACCATGTGGGTTCTGTCCATGAGCCAGTTGGCAACCCATCTTGTGACATAGGGGTTTATGTTCAGGCTCGTGAGCTTGTCTATAATACCAGAATGGGGAATAGTGTTGAAGGCCTTTGCGAGGTCTAGGTAGGCTGTGTGTACCACCTTTCCCTCATCTATAGCCTTGGTAACTGTCTCAAAGAAGTCCACCAGGTTTAGGAGGCATGACCTGCCCTTAACAAAGCTGAACTGGGTAGGGTCCAGTGTATGGAGGTTTCCAATGTCTCTGTTAATGAGTTCCATGATGATGCACTCCATAGCCTTGCAGACCAAGCTAGTCAGGCTTATAGTTCCTGGGGTCTGTTGTGGCTCCACCTTTGTGGAGCGGAATAACCATTGCTGTGTGCCACTCTATGGGTACGTAGCCTGTGGAGAGGTTGAGTTTGAACAGTGGGTTTAGGTGAGGGGTTAGTTCATCTTTGAGCTTGTGTAGGATGCAGCCTGGGACACCATCCCATTGATGCTGTGTTTTTGGCTTTGGAGAGGGTTGTTTTAACCTGAGTGCCTGTGATTTCAGGGGCTCTACATTCTTCTGATATGGTTATGGGCCCTTTTGGGGGTGAGAGGGGGGTGAAGTTTGCGCTGAACCTGTCTGCCAGGATGTTGGCGATATTGGTTGATTAAGTATATTTTGAGCCATTCTGCACTAACTCTGAGCAGATCTGAGCATTGCCACTTAGATTCTTGACATAGCTAAAGAATGCCTTGTGGTTATCTTTGGAGTCCTTGGCAATTTTTCTTTCGAAGCTCGCCTTGGATGATTTTATGAGGGATCGTAGTTTCTTGCTGATACTGATCAGGCATTTCTTCCCTTCTTGGGATTTTACTTTTTTCTGTACTAGTTTCCTCCTTCTATTGTATGGCTTGTTTATGGCAGGGGTCCACCAGACTGGTTTCCTTTTCTTGGAGGAGTGAGTCTTGGTTTTGCTTGGGATAGCACGATCCATGCATTCTTGTAGGTGCCCATAGAATGCATTAGTAAAGGATTTTGCAGCTTGGACAGTGTTATCCTTTAGCATGGGGGCTTTGAAACTTTCCACCTTGGTCTTAAGTAATGTGAAGTTTGCTTTACTTGTCCGGGGTTGGGGGAAGAATGTGGATATCCAAAGTGATTTGTTTATAGTCAGATCTAACCAGCGAGGGCTTGACCTCTGGTGTGGAACACTGGTCACCCATGTTAATGATGACCAATTCCAATATATAGTCACCTCTGGTGTGAGTGTTGACCAGTTGATCCAGGGCATTTGAGTTTATAAATTCTAGGAAATGTTGGGCAAGGGAGTTAGTACTTGAGTAGTTCTTTCAGTTAATGTTTGGATAATTGAAATCACCCAATATTAGGGTGTTTGGTAGGACCTTTATGTTTCCCAGTGTTTCCAGAAATGTGGAATAAGGGTCCTGGGACATGGTGAGTGATCTGTAGCAAGCTACAATTTGAATTGCAGTTTTGCCCGTTGTTAGTTGCACTTGGATGATCTCTGAAGCATCGTACTGTGCCACTAACCTGGAGGTGTGGGTATCCTTGATGAATATGGATATGCCCCCGCCTTTTGTATTTCGGTCCAAGTTCTGTGGCCGAAATGTATGGAATGAGTTGTAGACTGGTAGTAAACCAGGTTTCTGTTACTACACATATATCGATTTTCCCCATCCTGATGACTGTCTTGAGTGCATGCATTTTGAGGTTTAGACTTCTGGCATTGAGTAGCATTACCCCCAGTTTTTTGTTACTTGTGCTATTTATGGTGGTGGGTTTGTCTTTTGAGCCTTGCCTAAAAAAGGCACTTAGTTTAGTTATTAGTCTTGCATGCTGCAATCCAAATTTCTACTGGCAGAGATTATATAGCCAAATGACAGCACTGCCACTTTATTGGACCTGTATCATGTACCTCTCTTTCTTATTACTGCAGTAAAATAATGAAAGCTAAATGTAATATTTTCTTCAGTACATGCTCTTGACTGACTCCTCTACTTGCTTTTCAACAGTTTCAAACAGTGATACTTTCATACCTCGCACTGCATGTCTGCAGTTCATTTCTGATGCTACTCGCTCTACTTTTATCACCATTCTGTTATGCATCACTGGCTTTCATTTTGTCCTGACCAAAATTCACTGTTTCTTGACTACCTTACCAGCGATATCCCTTAATTTCTGAGTCCCTTATTTTCTTTGCCAATGGGTCTAAATATAATGCAAATAGCAAAGGGGAGAAAAGACACCCCTGCCTGGTTCCTCTGCTCAAGCAGTGATTAACAGAGAGGATCCCTGGCCACTTTAGTTTTCACCTCCAATCCTTCATATATCCTCCTAATCATGGGATCATAGGATGATGCTAGGCTATTGGCCCACAGACCCTTATATGGCTAGCCAGCAATTTCACACATGTTCCCACAAAGTCAGCACCTGTTTCCCCTGTCTAGCAGGATCACAGGCGGGATCCCAGGGGTATATTTTCTGTTTCCCATCCAGGCATCCAGGTTCCTCTTAAAGAGGGCTGGTGAGGTACTCTGCTTGACATGAAGAGGAAGTCTATTCCACAGATGGGGGAGTTGGTGGGACACAAATCTATCCTGCAAACAAGTTCTATAAATGTCACAGACCAGGTTGAGACCTTGCATGTGGGTTACATGAGTGGAGTTTGACTTGTGGATATGCAGCAACTCCATCAACTCTAAGTCTGAGATTGCCTTGTATGCCAGACACAGGTAATCTCTGAGCAGTCTGTATGAGACTGAGTAGAGGGACAGGGATTTTAGCATATCTGTATAGGATACATGTTTGAGACCCTAGATGTTCCTGGTCAGGAACCTCTGTGGTCTCTCCAGCTGCTGCATGTGCTTGGCAAGGTACATGCTGAAGGGGATATTGTACTCGATAATGGGTCTGATAAGGAAGGAGTACAGGAATATTATGACCTCCTTGATCCTGGATGAAATACCCATACTTACGAGGTGGGCCATGTAGAAAGCCTTCCATACAGTGGAGGTAACATGGTGGTTAAAAGTCAGGTTGCTATCAACCTGGGTGCCCAAGTCCCTCAAGACCGATTGCTTGCTTGCTTAGTACTTTATTAATGTGATAATTAGTTGGGGCACCATTTTCCCCAAAGGGGATAATGATGCATTTCTTGGCATTCAGTTTGAGGCCATGCTTCTGGCACCATTCATTAGTTTGGTTAAGCCCCTCTTGGAGGATGTTCACATCACTAGGAGAATGTATGACAGTGCCTAGCTTGCAGTCATCTGCAAACTTGGTCAGCCACAGACCACTGGTTTTGGCTTGCACCTCAGAAAAGTGTATCCCAAACAGTAGAGGCCCCAAGACCAATCCTTGGGGTATGCCGCTTGTTACAGGTCTACTACTAGAGGTGGCTTTTCCTGTTTTGACTGAGTGGGTTCTAGTAAGCCATTTAGCTTCCCATCTGATAACATATGGGTTGATACCTAACTGGGAGAGTTTATCTATTATGCCTGAGTGGGGAATAGTGTTGAATGCTTTTGCTAGATCAAGGTAGGCAGTGTGCTCTGTCTTGCCCTCATCAATGGCTTTGGTGGCTGTTTCGAAGAAATTGACCAAGTATAACAGGCATGATCTCCCTTTGACAAAACCAAACTGTGTGAGGTCAAGTGTTTGGAGGTTGCCAATGTCCTTGTTTATAAGGTCCATGATAATGCATTCCATGGCCTTGCAGTTCAGACTAATTAGGCTGATTGGCCTATAATTGCCTGAGTCAGTGGATGCTCCACCTTTGTGCAGAGGGATGACAGTGGCTGTCCTCCATTCTGCTGGGATGAAGCCAGTGCACAGGTTTTGGCTGAATAGGGTACCTAGTGGTGCTGAGAGCTCTTGCCTGAGTAAATTTCTATTGAAAGCCTCTGCGAAGGTGGGTGTGTGGTTTGTGTTTTTATGTGAGAGCTATGATGGTGGAAGGGCTACATGTTCCATGTGGTGTGGTGCAGGTGTTGATCTTCTCCTCTTGACCAGCTAGTCTGGTCTTGGCTGGAGAGTGCACAGCTTCCAATTTGGTGATATAAGTGCATCTTTCACAAGTCTGAGCATTGGGAGGTAAGAGGAGATGGTTGTCTGGGTACATGAGGCAGTTGCTACACTGCCTCAGAATGCCCAATTGCACCAGGTTAAAGGAGAAAGCAGGGAATTCCCATTTAATCATGCCAGGAGGGGTGGTTGTAACTACTAAGTATTCAAGCTATTTCTGTGAAGAATGACTAGTGCTGATGGCACTTAGGTGTGCTACAATAACTGCTACAAAAACCTGTTGAAGTGCAAAGCGATTAAGCTATTTGAAGTGCAGGAGAGAGAGAAAGAACTAGCAAGATCTAAGGGAAAAACTGAGGAGCAGACTTTCTGGCACCAGTAATAGTCTACCTCAGTTTGGCACCACTGTGCGGAGCTTAAACAAGTGCAAAGCCATGCAAACGCGGGCTTTTAAACCATAAAGTTGAAAAGGATGGAAAAACTACACAAACAGCGAATAAACTACAATTTCTGGGCCAGAAACCATTCTTTTGTAGATAGGCTACCTAGTGCTTACCACTCCAACTGATAAGCTAGAAGGCTTCCCTCCAACACAGAAAGGCTTGGGGGCTCAGAAGCTCACAAACAATCCTGGATACAGCAAATCTGTATCTGGACTAGACTAGTTACAGGAAAGGTGGGAAACAAGCTTAGAACTTTTCTGTGTAAAAAAAAAAAAAAAAGTAGCTAAAACAGCAGCAAAAACAATTCAAATGCAGTGCAAGCTAGCACACTTCAGTTGACATATGCTTGTAACATCATCGTATCAACATGCGAGCCTCCATATAAAGTATAAAATTTGCATATCGCACTCTCGTCCAGATGTCAATCAGAAGTACGGAAGACAATTTCTCGCACAGAGAGAATGAAATTATAATAGAGGTTCCTCCCCAGCATGATTGCAGTCTTCTTGGATGGACGGACAATACTGTCTGGAGGAATGAAGTGTGAATAGACCTTCCAAACATGATCAATTCTTTGGACAGTCACCATAGAGCCAGTGATGCCTGTCAGTGATGTTACTCTGGCATGATCCTCAGTGCAGCTGACAGACTGCTGCTATGAGAGGGTGAGGAATGCCACTGGAGGTGGGCTCCCTTGCCTCAGCAGATGAGATAACAGTGTTACTGGCCTCAAATCATACCACCAGGACATATGCTGTCCTTATGTCTAATGTTGACAGGTGTGGATTCTGATTACATCACAGCTGTGGTCCTGTCCTTATTGACTGGTAGTCCCTCTGGTATTTCACCATGTTGGAAAGCAGCCCTCAGACCACCTTCCATTCATATTGCAGAATCAGGGATATTACCAGAGTGTGTCACCATGATACTAGTAATGAGGGATCTGCTGAGCACACAACCTGACACCCCCTTTCTTCTGATGTACTGTTCTGCATCAGGTACAGCGGGTATTTTAAATGGAAAGTGGGTGCAGTCTATTGCACCGAGGATGCAGGACAAATTAGCTATAGTACAAAATTGTTGCATGGCAGTTCTTTAATGCATGACTGCTGCTGGGACGTGGATGTAATCATCCACCTTGGTGTACGTTGCTGCCAGGAAATGCAAGAGAATTTGAATGGCAGCTGCCTGGGATTCTCCCACAGCATCCCCCTTATGCTGCTGAAATGTTGCAGAGGCCAGTATACTTAGACTCAAAAAGCTTTTGTTAGCAAGTGTAAAAGTAAAAAAAAAAAAAAAAAAAAACATAAAACAGTCTGTGTGTGTGTGTGTGTGTGTGTGTGTGTGTGTGTGTGTATCTACAAATGTCAAGAGTGAAAGCAATTGAGCAGTGGCAGCAGCATTTAAGAGGTTTGCATACCTCTTGACCTCTTAGCTCTAGATAGAAATTTATTTAATTGCAGGAGTTTATTAGCATGCATGTTCTGATCCACAACTGTGTTTCGGGGGGGGGGGGTAAGATTGATCTAGCAGTGGCAGCAGCAGTAAAGAGCTTTGCATACCTCTCGACCTCTTAGCTGAAGGGATCCTTTGGGGAAAATGTTTCATTTGATGTCAGTGAAGTGCTTGGGCTGACATGGACAAACTGCTGAAGGTATCTTTGGGGAAAATGTTTCATTTGGCATTAGTGAAGTGCCTGTGTACATGGAGAAACTACTGAAGGGATCATTGGGTGGGAATGCTACATCTGGTGTTAGAGAAGTGCTTGTGTACATGGAGAAACTACTGAAGGGATCATTGGGTGGGAATGCTACATCTGGTGTTAGAGAAGTACTTGGGCATACATGGAAAAAGTACTGAAAGGATCACTGGGAGAAAAGTCTGATTTGGTGTTAGTGAAGTACTTGTGCAGATATGGGCAAACTACTAAAAAGGGTCATAGGGGGAAATGTTTCTTCTGGTGTCAATAAAAGTGTTTGTACAGACATGCACATACTACTGAAATGATCATTGGGGAAGTGTTTTATTTGGTGCCAGTGAATGACTTCAGCAATAATGGACCAACTACAGAAGGGTGCATTTGAGGAAATTATTCATACTGTCATCAATGAAGTTTGTGCTGACATTTTGGGGTCAAATGTTTCATTTGGTGTCAGTGATATGCTTGTGAGACACAGACAACTTACTGAAGGGATTGTTTTGGGGAGATGTTCCTTTTAGTGTTGGTGAAGTCCATGGACACACATGGAGAAACTAAAGAAGGGATCGTTGGAGGGGGGAGATGTTCTGTTTGGGGTCAGTGAAGTTCTTGTGCAGGCATGGGCAAACTATGAAATGGATTGCTGGGGGAAATATTTCATGTGATGTTTGTGAAGTGCTTGGTCTTACAAGGACAAATTACTGAATGTGTATTTGGGAGAAGTGGTTCATTTGATCTTAGTAAAAGTGCTTGTCCTGTGATCACTGAGGGAAGTGTTCCACTTCTTGACAGTTGACTGCTTATGGAAACATGGACAAATGACTCAAGGGATCAGTGGGGAAATGTTTCATTTGGTGCCGGTGAAGTGCTTGTGCAGGCAAGGAAAAACTGCTAAATGGATCACTGGAGGAAATATTTTATTTGGCATCAATGCAGTGCTAAAGCCTGCTTTAGATCACTTATTGGCTGTGCTATACCTGTATCAGGGTATTATGAATGAAAACACTATTTTACTTAGCTTATTCTGGAAAACCAGAAGCTTCATATTAGCTACATGCTAATTTATAACTGAAATAGCACAGTCATGAAGTAGTCAACATTACCACCTTGCATTATATATGTCTTCAGTTCAGTTCTAAATGGTGGAACTTTATCTGATCCTGTACAATCTGCCTGTGAATTCTGATACTGCATTTCCTCCCTCATCCAATGACAATCTGTGGTGAAATTACACTTCTTCACTTGCTCCTACTGTATTGTGTGTCCATGTGCCTGGAGTTCATTTGAACCATGTTGAGGATAAGCTTCAAATCTACTATGCCTCTGCAATGAGCTTCAGTGGATAAGTGAGGAAGTAATGAATGATTTTTGTCAGTGTGGCATGTCTGACATGAAGCATCACTCTTGGCTTACAATATATTACAATATACTTTTTTCACATGCAACATGATTTGGGAGAGCCTTAGGAAAATGTATTTATTTTTTTATTTATTTAATGACATTTGTTGTCCGGGGAAGTCCAATTGGGTCAGAAACCCAGTTTCAATGGAGGCCCAGGTAGAAAAGCTCCACATAAGGTACAGCATTTTTGACAATATACAGTATACATTTACACATACAGTTTAGTTTAACATAGTATAATCAAGAATGAGAAGAAACGCAATAGCTAAAAGTATTACTAAATAAGATAAATCGACATTACGCATACAGTTTGGTACAGCATATTATAATCAAAAATGAGAGAAATCATACAATGTGTCTTAAGTTATTGTTGTGTAAGTTAAACAGACATGGTAAACCTCGGCTATGAAAGAGTATTAATTTGGGGTTAGGGTCTGTCAGGGATACATGATAAAGTGAACAGTAAGTAGATATGTGAATTCATGTACGTAAAGTTGTATGTTTAAAGAGTGTGAGGGGGTATAGCTTTCTGTTTAGGATTACTGAGATGGAGGGAGACCATACAGTGCATTAGAGAGATGAGATGTAGAGAAGGTAGGTAAGGAATAGTAGAGAAGAGAGATATTTATAGTCTAAGTAGGCTACAGCAGAGAGAGATGTATAGAGGCTCGGTAAGGAGTACGAGAGATGTTTAGAGACTAGGTAGGCTACAGCAGAGAGATGTATATAGGCTAGGTAATGAGTATGAGAGATGTTTAGAGACTAGGTAGGTTACAGCAGAGAGATGTATATAGGCTAGGTAAGGAGTACGAGAGATGTTTAGAGACTAGGTAGGTTACAGCAGAGAGATGTATAGAGGCTAGGTAAGGAGTACGAGAGATGTTTAGAGACTAGGTAGATTACAGCAGAGAGATGTATAGAGGCTCGGTAAGGAGTAGGAGAGATGTTTAGAGACTAGGTAGGCTACAGCAGAGAGATGTATAGAGGCTAGGTAAGGAGTACAAGAGATGTTTAGAGACTAGGTAGGCTACAGCAGAGAGATGTATAGAGGCTCGGTAAGGAGAACGAGAGATGTTTAGAGACTAGGTAGGGTACAGCAGAGAGATGTATATAGGCTAGGTAAGGAGTACGAGAGATGTTTAGAGACTAGGTAGGCTACAGCAGAGAGATGTATAGAGGCTCGGTAAGGAGTACGAGAGATGTTTAGAGACTAGGTAGGTTACAGCAGAGAGATGTATATAGGCTAGGTAAGGAGTACGAGAGATGTTTAGAGACTAGGTAGGTTACAGCAGAGAAATGTATAGAGGCTAGGTAAGGAGTACGAGAGATGTTTAGAGACTAGGTAGGTTACAGCAGAGAGATGTATAGAGGCTCGGTAAGGAGTACGAGAGATGTTTAGAGACTAGGTAGGCTACAGCAGAGAGATGTATAGAGGCTAGGTAAGGAGTATGAGAGATGTTTAGAGACTAGGTAGGCTACAGCAGAGAGAGATGTATAGAGGCTCGGTAAGGAGTACGAGAGATGTTTAGAGACTAGGTAGGCTACAGCAGAGAGATGTATATAGGCTAGGTAAGGAGTACAAGAGATGTTTAGAGACTAGGTAGGCTACAGCAGAGAGATGTATAGAGGCTCGGTAAGGAGTACGAGAGATGTTTAGAGACTAGGTAGGCTACAGCAGAGAGATGTATAGAGGCTAGGTAAGGAGTACGAGAGATGTTTAGAGACTAGATAGGCTACAGCAGAGAGATGTATAGAGGCTAGGTAAGGAGTACGAGAGATGTTTAGAGACTAGGTAGGTTACAGCAGAGAGATGTATATAGGCTAGGTAAGGAGTACGAGAAATGTTTAGAGACTAGGTAGGCTACAGCAGAGAGATGTATAGAGGCTAGGTAAGGAGTACGAGAGATGTTTAGAGACTAGGTAGGGTACAGCAGAGAGATGTATATAGGCTAGGTAAGGAGTACGAGAAATGTTTAGAGACTAGGTAGGCTACAGCAGAGAGATGTATAGAGGCTAGGTAAGGAGTACGAGAGATGTTTAGAGACTAGGTAGGGTACAGCAGAGAGATGTATATAGGCTAGGTAAGGAGCACAAGAGATGTTTAGAGACTAGGTAGGTTACAGCAGAGAGATATATATAGGCTAGGTAAGGAGTACGAGAGATGTTTAGAGACTAGGTAGGCTACAGCAGGGAGATGTATATAGGCTAGGTAAGGAGTATGAGAGATGTTTAGAGACTAGGTAGGTTACAGCAGAGAGATGTATAGAGGCTCGGTAAGGAGTACGAGAGATGTTTAGAGACTAGGTAGGCTACAGCAGAGAGATGTATAGAGGCTAGGTAAGGAGTACAAGAGATGTTTAGAGACTAGGTAGGTTACAGCAGAGAGATGTATAGAGGCTAGGTAAGGAGTACAAGAGATGTTTAGAGACTAGGTAGGTTACAGCAGAGAGATGTATAGAGGCTAGGTAAGGAGTACGAGAGATGTTTAGAGACTAGGTAGGGTACAGCAGAGAGATGTATATAGGCTAGGTAAGGAGTACGAGAGATGTTTAGAAACTAGGTAGGCTACAGCAGAGAGATGTATATAGGCTAGGTAAGGAGTACCAGAGATGTTTAGAGACTAGGTAGGTTACAGCAGAGAGATGTATAGAGGCTAGGTAAGGAGTACGAGAGATGTTTAGAGACTAGGTAGGTTACAGCAGAGAGATGTATAGAGGCTCGGTAAGTCTGAGATGTTTAGAGACTAGGTAGGCTACAGCAGAGAGATGTATATAGGCTAGGTAAGGAGTAAGAGAGATGTTTAGAGACTAGGTAGGGTACAGCAGAGAGATGTATAGAGGCTCGGTAAGGAGTACGAGAGATGTTTAGAGACTAGGTAGGCTACAGCAGAGAGATGTATATAGGCTAGGTAAGGAGTACGAGAGATGTTTAGAGACTAGATAGGCTACAGCAGAGAGAGATGTATAGAGGCTAGGTAAGGAGTACGAGAGATGTTTAGAAGTAAGGTAAGGAGAATGTGAAAAATATAGGAAGAATGTAGCTTGAGATGTAGGGGCTGTTGGAGATGACAGATGAGCAATAGGTCATCAGTTAGAGGAGAGAGGTGCAAAGAAAGTAGATAGAGGGTTCGGAGAGGGGGTTGGCACCAAGGATGGTGGGCAGTAGTAAGAGAAAGGAGTAGGTATGGGAAGAGAGGTAGTATACTTAGGATGAAGATATAGGAAAATAACTATGTTAGTCTTTGGGAGAGCAACAGAGATGGGTGTGTGTTGAGAAGGTGTTTTTTAGGGTGAGTTGGGAGGCCCATAAGGAGTCTAAGGTTGTAATATTTTGGGGTAGGGTGTTCCATTGTTTATCAATGGGGAAAGAGTAGAGGTTCATACCAGCTCTTTTATGAGGCTTATATACAAAAATAAATAGCTTTAGGTACACTGTATGTCATGGTCATTAAGGTACTGGAGGACATTTTTATCCTAGTCTCACAGTGGATTCATTATCCAGACATCTTCTCCAATTCATATGTAAGTACTAAGTAAGCAGTTAGGATAAGAGGAGATGAGATAACAATGGTGATATATAACCAATCTACAGGAAAGTCACCAGGAATAGATGGTATTCCTGTGGAAGTTTGGAACTTAGAAGGGAAAAAACTGATAAAGATCTGGAAGGTTTTGTTTAATGGTATTTTAATAGGAGGAGAAGTACCAACATCCTGGAAGAAAGCAGTGGTGACTGTAATACCTAAAGAGGGGAAATATCCATCAGATCCAGTTTATACAGGCTCCTTTCAATACTGAACCATGAGTATAAAGTGTTTATGTCTATAATGGCTAAAAGGATGGCAAAAGTGATGCCGAAAACTGATAGATGTAGATCAGTGTGGTTTTGTGGAGGGGAGGTAAACTTTTGACAACATTAACAGAACACTGATGATCTGGAGGGAAGCAGAACGTAAGAAAATACCACTGTTGTTGGTCTTGATGCAGAGAAAGCATTTGACAGAGTCGGCTGGGACTTTAGGAGCAGAGCAATTGAAGCATTTTCATTCCCTGATAAAATTGTAAGGTTGATCTTCATCGTCATCTGTTTCCCCTGGGCTTTACACTTCTAGGAAAGGCTCTTGCCTCCCCATAGTGCTTTTTTCAGGCAAAGTCACGAGGACAAAATTACCAATGTGAAAAATTCTTCAAAATGAAATTTAAAGGTCATGCTGCTAAACACTAGGAGTCTTAACATGAAACTGCACTCAATGCAAGTGTTCCTCACCCAGGAAGATGCTAAAATTTGTGCAGGCACTGAAACCTGGTTCGAAGCTGCAGACAGCACCTTAATCTTACCAGGTTACTTATTCTACCATACTTTCAGACCCCAAACAGAGGGCTACAAAGCCAAAGGAGAAACACACAGTGTGAAAGTAGTGGACTCCAAGTCAGACTGCTGACCAGTCTCGTGTAAAGTCCCACAGGGATCAGTCCTGGGTCCTCTCCTGTTTGGCATCTACTTCTCAGAAGTCCAGGCTAACACAAAGGGACTCTGGCTGACCAAATTCGCAGATGACTGCAAGCTGGGAGCCATTATTAACTCCCCGTGTGATGCAGACATCCTACAGAAAGGCCTCACTGAGACCGGTGACTGGTGTAAAAACCATAGGTTCCTAGGTAGGTATGAGGCTATTGGCCCTAGGGCCTATACAAGATCTAGACATAGCAATTCCCTGGCTATTTCTTCCCACACTATTTACTTCCCTGGACCCCTGTCTAGCAGGGCAACTGACCTGATCCCCGGGTTGAATTTCCTTTCTCCCATCCAATCATCAAGGTTCCTTTTGAAGAGGGCCAAAGAGGCGCTCTGCTTGACATGTATGGGCAGTCTATTCCAGAGTCTGGGGAGTCTCTGGATCAGAAACCTATCCCTCCAGCATGTTTTGTTTATTGTGATAACAAGGTTTAGATCCCTGGAGCGTGTGGCTCTGAGGGATTGGGATTTCTTTAAGTGTAGCATGTCCAACAGCTCTGGGTTTGACATAGCCTTGTATGTTAAGCAGAGATTGCCTCGGAGTAGACGATATATGACAGAGTATAGCTGGAGTTTTTTAAGGCAGTCAGCATAGGGCATCTGCTTTAGGCCTGTGATTCTTTTAGTGAGGTATTTCTGTGGCCTTTCCAGTTGTTGCAGATGTCTTGAGAGGTACATACCAAATGGGGCATTGTATTCTACAATGGGTCTAATGAGGGATGAGTACAGTGGAACAATGACCTCCTTTTTTCTGGATGAAAAGCCCTTAGTGATGAGGTATGCCACATAGAAGGATTTCCTGACTGTTGTGGTGATGTGGTTATTGAAGGTGAGACCACTGTTCACCTGTGTCCCCAAGTCTCTTATCTTATATCTTATATGTTTAGTGTACTGCCACCTATGTGGTAATTCACAGGTACATGCTTTTTTCCAAAGGGGATAACTATATATTTCTTGGCATTGAGCTTGAGCCCATGGCTCTGGCACCAAGCATCTGTTTCTGTAAGGCTCTTTTGTAGAGTATCCACATCATTTGGGGATTCAATAATGGCTCCCAGTTTGCAGTCATCTGTGAACTTTGTTAGCCAGAGTCCCTTAGTGTTGGCCTGTACTTCAGAGAAGTAGATGCCAAACAAGAGAGGTCCCATGACTGAACCCTGAGGTACTTCACTTGTCACTTGTCTGGAGCTGGATTTGGAGTCAGCTACTTTTACAGTGTGGGTTCTGTCAGCAAGCCAGTTGGCAACCTATCGAGTGATGTATGGATTAATGCCCACCTTAGTAAGTTTATCTATGATTCCAGAGTGGGGGATGGTGTCAAAGGCCTTGGCGAGGTCCAGATAGGCTGTGTGGACTGCCTTAACCTCATCCACGGCTCTGGAGACTGATTCGAAGAAGTCAATCAGGTACAGGAGACAAGATCGGCCCTTCACAAACCCAAACTGGGCGGGGTCCAATATTTTAAGGTTGCCAATGTCTTTGTTTATACGTTCCATGATAATACGTTCCATGGCCTTGCAGATCAGGCTCGTCAGACTGATGGGGCGGTAGTTCCCGGTATCCAAGGTGGATCCCCCCTTGTGGAGTGGGATAACTGTAGCTGTGCACCACTCAGTGGGCACAAAGCCTGAGGTAAGGGTATGATTAAACATAATACTTAGGTGAGGTGCCAGTTCATTTTGTAGTTCATGTACTACACAGCCCGGGATGTCATCTGGTCCCATGGATGCTGTATTCTTAGCTTTGGAGAGTGTGTGTTTTGCCTTTGTGGCCATTATTACCAGAATTTGGCAATCTTCCGGTATTGAGATGGGCCATTTGGGGGTAAGAGGGGGGTGAAGTTGGCACTGAATCGATCTGCCAGGATATTGGCAATATCCTTGGGATTAGTATATTTAATGCCATTCTGTTGTAGCTCAGAGAAGATCTGAGCATTGCCATTTAGATTCTTGACATAGCTATAGAATGCCTTGTGGTTATCTTTGGAATCTTTGGCAATTTTATTTTCGTAACTAGTTTTGGAGGATTTTATGAGGGACCTCAGCTTCTTATTGTGGCTGGTAAGGGAGTTTTTTGCATTCTGGGATTTTCCTCTTTTCTGCAACAGTTTCTTCCTTTTGTTGTAAAGTTTGTTTATGGCAGGGGATCACCAGATTGGCTTCCTTTTTTTGGAGGAGAGCATCTTAGTTCTATTTGGGATGGCATGATTCATGCATGAGTGGATGTGCTTGTACAGTGCCTTAGTATAGGACTCGGCAGTCGAACTTTCAGTTCCCGTCTGCATGGGTGTCATGAAGTTTGCCACTTCTGACTTGAGTAGCATGAAGTTGGCTTTGGAGAAGTTTTTTATGGAGGTTTCCTTACTGGGGGGTGGGGGTGGGATGTGGATGTAAAGGGTGATTAGCTTATGGTCTGACCTGACCAACGAGGGGGTGACCATAGGTGTGGAGCATCGATTTCCCATGTTGGTAATGACCAGGTCTAGGATATTGGAGCCCCTGGTGGGACTATGGATTAGTTGATCCAGGGTATTGGAATTTATGAATTCCAAGAACCGTTGGGCAAAGGTGTTGGTACATGAGTAGTATTCCCAGTTAATGGCAGGGTTGTTGAAATCACCCAGTATTAGGATGTTTGGTTGTATCTTAATATTTTCCAGTTTGTTTAGAAAGGTATAGTGAGAATCTTGGGGTATGGTGGGGGATCTGTAGCAAGCTACAATTCGGATTGCAGTCTTACCTAGCGTTAGTTGTACCTGGAGAATTGCAGATGCATTGTGTTGGGCAACTAACCTGGTGGTGTGAATATCTTTGATGAATATGGACACTTCTCCACCTTTAGTGTTTTGATCCTGGTTTGGTGGCCAAAAAGTGTGGTAAGAGTTGTAGCCTTGTATTGCAGGGGTGCTCTCTGGAGCCTTGAACCACGTCTCAGTTGCTGCACAGATATCGATGTTCTCCATTTTTAGGAGTGCCTCGAGAGAGTGCATTTTGAGGTTTAGACTTCTAGCATTGAATAGCATTATCTTCAGATTTTGCATGCTTGTACCTGTTACTGTGGTGGTTTTGTCCTTTGAACTTTGCCTAAAAAAGCCACTATAGGGCTGGCAAAAGCCTTAGCCAGTAACCTGAATCCTAGGGGCGACAAGTGCAGACCATCTCTGGCAAAGCACAGTGGTCTGTTGATCATGTCGTCCCAGGCAGACAGATACTGGATCCCCTTTAAATGACTTGGACCATGGACTTAAGCTTAACGCCAAAAAATGCATTGTCATCCCCTTTGGTAAAAACTCAGTTCCCACGAATTACCACATCGATGGGAGCCCACTGAGTGCTGAAGGCATTATAAGAGATCTGGGGATGCAGGTTGACAGCAACCTCTCCTTCAACCACCACATTGCCACTGTGGTCAGTCAGAAAGTCCTTCTATGTGACACATCTCATTACCAAGGATTTTGCATCCAGGAAGAAAAAGGTCATTGCCTCTCACTACTCTTCCCTACTCTTTTGCTACATGCCAATTGCCCCATTTGATATGTACCTCACTAGATACCTGCAACAGCTGGAGAGGCCACAGAAGTACCTCACAAAGAGGATCCTAGGCATCAAGCACATGTCCTACATGGATAGACTCAAAAGAGTCCAGCTATTCTCTGTCTCATATCGCCTACTTAGAGATGATCTCTGCTTGACTTACAAAGCCATGTTTGATCCAGCTCTGTTAGAAAAGTTACATCTAAAGAAATCCCTATCCCTCCACACCACATGCTCCAGAGACCTCAACCTCATTACCACAATCAACAGAACATGCTGGAGGGACAGCTTCTTCACTCAGAGACTGCCCATGATCTGGAATAGACTTCCCATACATGTCAAGTAGAGCATCTTGATGTTCCTCTTCAAGAGAAATCTTGATGAGTGGATGGGTAATAGAAAGTTCACCCCCGGGGATCACGCCAGTGGCTCTACTTGATAGAGGCACTGGGAACTAACATCGGACTGCACAATGCCATGGCACTTCTATGGACTAGGCTTGTAAAGGCTCCAGGGCCATTAGCCTAATACACACCTGTGAACCTATGAACCTATGAATATCTCACCTGTTATTTACAAAGCAAAGCTGTGCTAAACAATCATTTCATTTTTATTACTAATATGAATAATCAGAATAAATATGAACAATGTCTGAATATGTAATAAAAAAGAAGTAACAACATCATCACATGTACAATCTATTAAAAGTTGCATAGGTCACATGTGGTATTTGAATCCATGGCAGTGGATATCATAACAAGTTAGGGACAACCACACAACCCATGTGCCATAGTAATGGTGTTCCACAGTTACATGCACATCCAAACAGAATGAGCATATGTTCTCCAATAATGTCAGATGTCTGTCATATACAACCACAGTCAGTGAAACACGTCCTAACAAATGTTACTCTCATAATATGGTATGCAACACATATCATGGAAGTTATACAGAAACAGAAGCAGAAAAAAGTCAACATATTAAAATGAACTGTTATGCACTCGTGGCAACATATCGACACAATAAACAGTGAACCATCCTCATGTCTTTTCTATCAGACCACATGCGCTAACAACTACTACTATATTATTAAGCATCAGAAAGGGGTTCCGGCGTGTAGCTTGCAAGACATTTCCCTGTGAGCTACATCGCCGAAACCAATTGGCTGCAGCAGCAATTTGCCGTAGAGCAATATGGCTGAATAGCATAGCCGCTGCTGCTGTACACTATGCACAGTAATTCCATTGCTGGTGGCGATCCTTACAGACAGCTACCCTGACAATAAAATAAATAAATAATACAATAAATGCATTCCTTACATGAGAATACAGAATATGGTACACATCTAGTACAACCGTCCCTGCTAGAATACGACTGGGCAGCTGTCTGTAAGGATTGCCACCAGCTGTAGAATTAGTGTGCATAGTGTACAGCTGCAGCGGCTATGCTATTCAGCCTTATTGCTCTATGGCAAATTGCTGCTGCAGCCAATTGGTTTTGGCAATGTAGCTCACAGGGAAATGTCTTGCGAGCTACCCACCAGAACCCTTTATACAGATTAATGATAACATAGGTATATGGTAATAGCAATCTACTCCTCCACAGTGCCAGCAGGAGAATGCGCCACAGGAAGATGCTGTATATCAGCTATACCTTAAAGTGAGTAAATAATATCACAAAGACGGAATGTAGAAAAGAGGATTAGTAAAGTAAAGTGGAAATTAAAACAATAGAAGTTGAAGTTATGGAATGCCTGCAAAGAGAATGATTTGGTGTAGAAGGTTTAACACAGGTTACATCACAGCATGATGCAAGGAGTCCCCAAAGTAAGGAGAAACAGGAAGATCAAGAGACATCTGAAGATGAAATATGGACATAGGAAAGAAAAAGAGATTTAATATGGTGTAATATTTATGCAAAGGAGAAAGCAAAACTAATCAGTACAAAAAGAGCAGCACCAAAGATATTTGAAGAGAAATACAGGCAAAGGAATCTGGATATGGAAAACTTGACAATACAAAAAAAAAGACAAAGAGGAAAAGTAAAAAAGAAGATTAATAATGAAGAAGTCAAAGAAATAAAAGCTGAGGTTATGGAGCACTGCGAAGTGAAGGATTCAGTGTAGAACATCTAACTCAGAAAGCACCACAGCAGGATAGAGCAATAAACATCCAAATTAAGGAGAAATCAGTGGAATGGGAAGCAACTGGGCAGTTGCCATATGAAGATATTTTAGAGCCTTCCACAGGAAACCGGTATAAACATTCACTTGAGACTAGACAGCAAGGGAAGGAACAGGAAACAGTGGCAACTGTGATGCAATTTACGTTGAGAAGTGATAGGCCTGTGAGTTCCCATATGACAGAGCAATGGATGACACAGGATGAAACTGAAGAGAATGCGCCACAGGAAGATGCTAAAGAACTATCTATAGAATAAAATACCACCAAGACCTCTCCTGTTTGGTATCTACTTCTCTGAAGTACAGGCTAACACAGAAGGCCTCTGGCTAACAAAGTTTGCAGATAACTGCAAACTAGGAGCCATAGTCAAGTCCCCAAATGATGTGAACATCCCACAGAAGGGCCTCACTGAGACAGATGCCTGGTGTCAGAGCTATGGCCTCAAGCTCAATGCCAAAAAGTGCATTGTCATCCCCTTTGGTAAAAACTCTGTACCCATGAACTACCACATAGGCAGCAATCTACTTAACACCGAATGCGTGATAGGAGACCTTGGGACCCAGGCGGACAGTAGTCTCTCCTTTGATAGTCACATTTCCACAGTAGTCAGAAAGTCCTTCTACGTGGCACACCTCATCATAAAAGGGTTCTCATCCAGGAAAAAGAGGTCATTGTTTCCCTCTACTCGTCACGCATTAGACCCATTATAGAGTACAATGCCCCTTTTGGAATGTACCTCACAAGACATCTGCAGCAGCTGGAAAGGCCACAGAAGTACCTCACAAAGAGGATTACTGGCCTCAAACAAATGCCCTACACTGACCGCCTCAAAAAACTCCAGCTTTACTCCATAGCATATCGCCTACTCCGAGGTGATCTCTGCCTAACATATAAAGCTATGTCAAACCCAAAGCTGTTGGACATGCGACATCTAAAGAAATCCCAATCCCTCCGAGCTACACGCTCTGGGGACCTAAACCTTGTCACCACAATAAACAGGACATGCTGGAGGGATAGATTCCTGTCCCAGAGACTTCCTATACTCTGGAGGAAGCTACTTATCTATGTCAAGCAAAGTTCTTCATTAGCACTCTTCAAGAAAAATCCTGATGAGTGGATGGGAAATAGGAAATACACCCCGGGGATCACTTCTGTGTCTCTGCTTGACAGTGGCACAGGAAAATAACTTTCTTGGGTAGTGTAAGCTATGGAACCTTGCTGGCTAGGCTTACGTAGGCCCTTGGGACGATAGCCTAGTACCTACCTATGAACCTATGAACCCTTGAACACTTAGCACCTCGGCTTACACAGTCTTCCAAGAGTAAAAACACTACAAAATACTGTTTGCTTATATACAGCATATTGCACAAAACAATCAATTAAGCATACAATTCAAATCACATACATCCAATTACATTCTTTGTGGAGTCCCTGAGGCTCCAAAGTACCATACTTTAAAATCAGCAGGGTTTCTTTTTTTAAGAGTTTGTTTTTTAAAGACACACATTCACCTATGCCAATTTGCAATTTTTCCAAGACACAACCCCTAAGAGAAAAAGGGTTAGAGTTGTGTGCTGTCAAAAAATGACTCCCAAGGGGACTCTCTCATTTTTTATTTTTATGTCCCTAATATGTTCCTGCAACTGGACCCTAAAACTCCTGTAAGTTTCCCCCATATAAAACCTCTTACATCCACATCTCAGCACATACACTAACCCCTCTGTATTACAACTGTATTTATGCCTAGCTGTAAACTTGATGCCATTAATATAGTGAAAAGAGCTTGCTATATATTGACAGCTGGGACAACCATCACATGGAACAGTGCCTTTATTTATGCTTAGTAGAAAACTGCATTTAATGTACTACTTTAAACAAGAGGGAGGGGTTGTGTTTAAAGACTGTTATGAAAGTAGTGATAAGGATTCTTTTTATTCATGCCTGTCATCTCAGGAGGATTTGTTTGAGAATGATTGCCAACTGAATACTGATGCCATCTCTGTTAAAATCTCTTTTATTCCACCTTTTCTAAATAATACTTTGCAAGGATTTTTTGCTACTCTTAATTTTGAGGTTGAAAAAATGTACTGGTCCTGTATAGAGAATAAGTCTTAACATGTTTTAATTTAACTAAGCAGCAATGGTTATCCCTATTGGAATTTGGTAATGATAGAAGATGGGTGGTTAAACCATTTGACAAGGGCAACCAGCTAGTAATCATGCACTTCACACAATACTTAGAGATGTGTTATAAACATCTGAATAATGTGGAAATTTGTAGAAAATGTGTTGTTTCTGATTACTTTGAAGCTATTAAGCAGTACCAACTTTTGTTAGACAAAGGCCTAAGGCTGGGGTATTTCACCTCTAAGGGTGTGGAAAAGAAGTCTGGAGTGGAAAACTGCTCTATGGCAGTTTCTTACTGCTTACATAAAACACACAAAGGTTTAACTAACTTTAGTGGCCGACCTATAGTGTCTGCACAGAGGTATTTTTTGAAGAATATGTGTGTTATTACATGAACATCTTAAGAAATATGTTATGAGTATAGCCTCCTATATCAGAGGCAGCCCAGACTTTTTGAACAAAATAAAGGGTAAAGTTTGGAATATGGACATCTTTTGGCTCTGTTTGGATGTCAAAAGTCTATATATTAATATTAAGCATGAAATAGGGACAAAGGCCTTGTTCCATTTTTGGGGGAGACTCATGTCTCATTTTCTGATAGATTTAGTTATGTTTTAAACAATTTTTTAAGTTTATTGGAGATATTTTCCAGCAGTTGCAGGGCACTGCCATAAGGGTGGCTTTCACCCCCATGTATGCCAATTTAGTCATGGCTAAACTTGAAGATGATTTTATTTTCAGACATGATTTTTTCAGATCTAAAGTTATTTTAGATTTTAGATTTATTGATGATCTTATTTTTTTATGTCAAGGAAGTCAGACAGAGGCCCTTGGGTTTGTTAATGACTTTCAAGCTAATACTATGGGCTTAAGCTTTGATGGTATGCAGCTTGGCCCACAAGTGAATTTTTTTGATATAAGCATAGATGGATTTACTACTAGTCTCCACAGGAAATTTGAACATAGAAATGTATTTTTATATGGGAATAGTTGTCACCCAAAACATTTAGTCAAGGTACTGCCCTACAATGAATTCTTACGAATTCATAGGCTATGTAGCCTTGACATGAGCTTTGATTTAGAGATAGCTGAAGCAGAAAAAAAAATTATTAGAAGAGGTTATGATGTCCAGCTGGTCAGGGAAGCTAAACAAAAAATTATGGACATGAGGTATTCTGTTAACTCTCAGGGAGATTCTCATTATGTTCGTGCTAGTGGAAAATATAATGTTTGTATTGGAAATCAATCTACCAATGCAGCTGTGAACAATGGAGAGCAGAAGAAAGTTTTCTTAGTGACAACTTATAATGTTATAACTGAGGAAATAGTTAAAAAAGCACGTAGCTTGTGGCCTGTGCTCCTAAGGTATAACATTTTGAACTCTATACTACCTGATTTTGTGAGTATTGCATATAAAAGAGCTAGGAATGTGTCTGACATTCTGGTACATAACCAGTTTTGTTTACCAGATGTTAATGTCAATCAGAGCTTAAGCATCAATAAAGGCACTGTTCCATGTGATGGTTGTTCCATCTGTCAATATGTAGTAAGCTCTTTTCCCTATATTAATGGCATCAAGTTTACAGCTAGGCATGAATACAGTTGTAATACAGAGAGGTTAGTGTATGTGTTGAGATGTGGATGTAAGAACTTTTATATAGGGGAAATTTACCGGAGTTTTAGGGTCCGGTTGCAGGAACATAGTAGGGACATAAAAAATAAAAAATTAGAGAGTCGCCTTGGGAGTCATTTTTTGACAGCACACAACTCTAACCCTGATTCTCTTAGGGGTTGTTTCTTGGAAAAATTGCAAGTTGGCATAGGTGAATGTGTGTCGTTAAAAAACAAACTCTTAAAAAAAGAAACCCTGCGGATTTTAAAGTATGGTACTTTGGAGCCTCAGGGACTCAACAAAGAATGTAATTGGAAGTATGTGATTTGAATTGTATGCTTAATTGACTAATTGTTTTATGCAATATGATGTATACAAGCAAACAGTATTTTGTAGTGTTTTTACTCTTGGAAGGCTGTGTAAGCCGAGGTGCTAAGTGCATCATTAAATTCGCTTACTTTTTGGATCGGTGGTCTTAGTGGTATTTTATTTTTTTGTATTTTTAAGTTGTATTAGCTATCTATAGCATACCTGCAAGCAATGGAGAACAAAGAAAGTCCCCTCAGTTTGGAAGAAAATGAGCTAAGAGAAGAGTTGCTTAATTTAATAGAGATAGATAGACATATTAAGATTAATGAAAGTAATAGACTACAGAAGGTCAATAAAATCCAGAAAGTCAGAAGTTTGATAAAACAAGTGAACACAGTAATTGGGACTGTGCACAGAGATCCATGCAATATAACAGAAGTAAACAGGATATATTACTGTGTAGCTAAATTAATAACTGATAAAGTTCTACCACAAGAACACAGGGTAGTGAGGAAAAGGAAGGGGAGAAAGTGAATATCATTGTGGAAGTACTGAATAGAGAAAATTATAAAGCAATTAGGACAAGAAGTGTCTCTGTTAGAAGACTATAGAAGAGGGAATAGATCAACAAAATTACTCAGAAATATAGACGTGATAAAAGCAATGAGCAGTATTATAACAGATCAGGATTTATCATGCACTATCGCAAATAAACTAAAAATATCAGCACAGGCAGAAAAACTTTAAAGATGTGCAGATAAATATAAAGGAAAAGTACAAAACAAACAATTTATTGCTGACCCAAAAAAGTTTTATAGAGAACTGGGAAACAAGGTAAAAGGAGTTGAAAAATCTCCAAAAAAGAAGAAATAGATATAATATGGAAAAGTATTTATGAAGATCCTGTAGAACATAACAAAGATGCTAAATGGATCGAAGAAGTAAAAGAAAGAATAAGAAGATCAAATGTACAGGATATGAAATAGGATGAAGTAACAACCAGAGAGAGATTGTAACAAAGTTAAGAAAAGCCTCTAACTGGAAAACCCCAGGCCCAGATGCAGTACCTAACTTCTGGTTAAAGGTATTAACATATTTAATTTAGCCATGAATAAGAACTGTTTATATGCGCACCCCGAACAGACATCAGTCTGGCTAATAACAGGTAAAACAGTGCTCCTACTTGAGTGAGCATGCAAGCTACCCTAAGAAGTATAGACCAATAACTTGCCTTCCAACGATGTATAAACTATGCACTGGAATTGATGCTGACAGAGTTTATAGTCATTTAGAAGAAAACTCAGTTATGGCAATAGAAATAAAGGGCAATAAAAGAAAGTCATAGGGAACAAAAGATAATTTGATGTTAAATAAAGTCATAGTGGAGAACTGTAAAAAGGGGTAGAATGTAAATATGGCATGGATTGACTACAAAAAAGCATTTGACAGTATCCCATATTCATGGATAAAAGAGTGCTTAAAATGTATAAGATACACCCTACAATGATTGACTATATTACAGTAACCATGAAACAGTGGCAAACCACTTTGCAGTTAAGCCATGATAAAGGGCATATTATTATTCCAGGGATAAAAATCCAAAGGGGGATAGTCCAGGGTGACTCTTTGTCACCTGTGCTCTGTTGCCTTGCCATTAACCCATTAAGTTGTCTGCTTAATAGATTAGGTCATGGTAATAGTTTGGCTCCCAGAAAGCAACAAAGTTTAAAGACTTCTCGTTTTCTCTTTGTTGATGATTTAAAACTGTATAGCTCATCAGATGAGGAACTGAAATCACAATTGCAAGTAGTCATGATATATAAATGTTATTTGGTCTTGATAAATGTGCAAAAGCTACCTTTAAAGCAGGAAAGCTGCTGCACCAAAAAAATCAGTTTGGGACCTGAATGTGATATATAAGAACTTGAGCAAGAGGGACTGTATAAATAATTGGGAAATGATGAAGAACCAACAATAAAACAGGAACAAATGCAAATAAAACTTAGTAATGAATATTTTAGAAGGTTTAAATTAATCCTGAAAACAGCATTGACATCTAGGAACAAAATTCAAGCTATAAACCAATTTGCTCTTCCTGTCCTAACTTACAGTTTTGGAGTGATTGACTGGCCCCAAAAGGTGTTGGATACATTAGACAGGAAAACAAGAAGGATGCTTCATGCTCATAAAATGATTTATAAAAATCAGTGCATACCAAGATGTTATCTTCCCCGTTCCGAAGGAGGTCTGGGCTTGCTTCCCTAAAACTGATTACATGTATAGATCTGCAATTGTGGACTGCATACATACCTGCTGACCTCACAAGACCCAAACATAGTGAAAGTTTTAAAGCATGAGGAGAATAAATCTAAGATGGCTTCCCTTCTTAGTCTAGCAGACGCATAGCAGTGTCGAGTGGGAATAGAACTCAAACCAGAAGTAGATAAAAGTCAGGCAGCAGCTGTATATGCCAAAAAGCAAAAGAAAGAATGTAAGGTAAAGGATCAGACGAAAAGGAAAGAAATGTGGAAAATGCATAAATACAGTTGCAAGTATAGAAAACTCCTGGATGGTTCAAGGCTCCAGAGAGTACCCCTGCATTACCAGGCTATAATTCATACCACACCTTTCGGCCACCTAATCTGGACTGAAACACTAAAGGCAGAGGCGTGTCCATATTCATTAAGGATATCCACACCTCCAGCCTAGTTGCTCAGCATAATGCATCCGAGATTATCCAAGTGCAACTAACTCTGGGCAAGACAGCAATCCAAATTGTAGCTTGCTACAGATCCCCCACCATACCCCAGGATTCCCACTCCTCATTTCTTGATACACTGGAAAATATTAGGGTACAACCTAACACCCTAATAATGGGCGATTTCAACTACCCCACCTTTAACTGGGAAAACTACTCATGTACCAACTCTTGTGCTCAACGTTTTCTGGAATTCATAAATTCCAATGCCTTGGATCAACTTATCCACACCCCCACCAGGGGCAGCAATATCCGAGACCTGGTTATTACCAACATGGGAACCGGTGCTCCACACCAGAGGTCAGTTCCTTGTTGGTCAGATCCGACCACAAGCTAATCACCCTAGACATCCACATCCCTCTCCATCCCCCATTAGGGAAACCACCGTAAAAAATTTCTCCAAAGCCAACTTCACGCTTCTTAAGACAGAAGTGGCAAACTTCACGACACCCATGCTGACGGACAATAGAGGTACGACTGCTGAATCCTACACAAATGCACTTTATAAGCACTTACACGAGCGCATGGATTGTGCAATCCCAAACAGAACCAAGATGCTATCCTCCAAAAAAAGGAAGCCAATCTGGTGGTCCCCTGCCATAAACAAACTCTACAACAGAAGAAAGAAACTGTTGCAAAAAAGAATAAAATCCCATGATTGGAGGAACTCCCTCAGTAAGAAGCTGAGATCCCTCATAAAATCCTCCAAAGCTAGTTACGAAAACAAAATCGCCACTGACTCTAAAGACAACCACAAAACATTCTATAGCTATGTCAAGAATCGCAATGGCAACACTCAGATATGCTCTGAGTTACAGCACAATGGCACTAAATATACAGAATCAACTGATATTGCCAACACCCTGGCAGATAGGTTCATTGCTAACTTTACCCCCTCTCATCCCCTAAAGGGCCCATCTCTATACCGGAAGAATACAAAGTTCCTGTAATCACGGCTGCACAGGTAAAACATACACTCTCCAAAGCCAAGAACACAGCATCCATGGGACCTGACAACATCCCAGGCTGTGTTCTACATGAACTACAGAACAAACTGGCACCCCACCTAAGTACAATGTTCAATCATAGCCTCACCTCAGGCTAGGTTCCCACTGAATGGCGCAGAGAGATAGTTATCCCACTCCACAAAGGGGGAGCCACCATGGACCCCGGAAACCACCACCCCATTAGCCTGACGAGCCTGGTCTGCAAGGCTATGGAACATATCATCATGGAACTTATAAACAATGACATTGGTAATCTCCAAACTCAGGACCCTACCCAGTTCGGGTTTGTAAAAGGCAGATCATGTCTCCTAAACCTGATAGACTTCTTTGAAGCGGTCACCAAAGCCATAGATGAGGGTAAGGTGGTTCACACAGCCTATCTAGATCCCGCCAAGGCTTTTGACACCATCCCCCACTCTGGAATTATAGCTAAACTCACTAAACTAGGTATAAATCCCTATGTCACAAGATGGGTTGCCAACTGGCTCACTGACAGAACCTACACTGTTAAAGTAGCAGACTCCAAATCCAACTTCAGACCAGTGACAAGTTGAGTACTACAGGGTTCTGTCCTGGGTCCTCTCCTGTTTGGTATCTACTTCTCTAAGTACAGGCTAACACAGAAGGTCTTTGGCTAATGAAGTTTGCAGATGACTGCAAACTAGGAGCCATAATCAAAACTCCAAAAGATGTGGACATCCTACAAAAGGACATAGCTGAGACAGATGCCTGGTGTCAAAACCATGGCCTCAAGCTCAATGCCACAAAGTGCATTGTCATCCCTTTTGGTAAAAGCTCTGTACCCATGAACTACCACATAGGCGGTAGTCTACTTAACACCGAAATTGTGATAAGAGACCTTGGGACACAGGTGGACAGTAGTCTCTCCTTTGATAATCACATTGCCACAGTAGTCAGGAAATCCTTCTACGTTGCACACCTCATCACAAAAGGTTTCTTATCCAAGAAAAAAGAGGTCATTGTTCCCCTCTACTCGTCACTCATTAGACTCATTATAGAGTACAACGCCCCTTTTGGTATGTACATCACAAGACATCTACAACAACTGGAAAGGCCACAGAAATACCTCACAAAGAGGATTACCGGCCTCAAACAGATGCCCTACACAGACCGTCTCAAAAAACTGCAGCTTTACTCCATTGCATATCACATACTCAGAGGTGATCTCTGCTTAACACACAAAGCTATGTCAAACTCAGAGCTTTTGAACATGCTCCACCTAAAGAAATCCCAATCCCTCCAAGCTACACGCTCTAGGGACCTAAACCTCATCACCACAATAAACAAAACATGCTGGAGGGATAGATTCCTGTCCCAGAGACTTCCCATACTCTGGAACAAACTACCTATCTATATCAAACAAAGCTCCTCATTAGTAGTCTTCAAGAAAAATCTTGGTGATTGGATGGGAGATAGGAAATTCACCCCAGGGATCACTTCTGTAGCTCTGCTCAACAGTGGCACAGGAAAATAATTTTCTTGGGTGGCAAAAGCCAGGGTACCTTTTGGCTAGGCTTATATATAGGCCCTAGGGCCAATAGCCTAGTACCTACCTGTGAACCTATAAACCTATGAACTTCATGTTGATCAGGATCAAATGCAGGAATGGTTAAGGACAGGTGACTTCAACACAAAAGATGAAAGGTTAATACTGGCAGCCCAAGATAGTGGTCTACATACACATTGATTTACTAGGTCCATTGAACATATGGGAGAAACAGACAAATATACGTTTTGTAAAACAGAATTGGAAACAGTCGCACAACTTGTTGCTGGTTGTGACATACTAATGGTAGAAGGACTGTATACTGAAAGGTATAATGATGTGGCAAGACTCTTGCACTGGGCATTATGCACACATTATAATATTGAAGTAGATGACAAACACTGGAAACATGAGCCACAAAGCATCATAGAAAATGAAGTCTACATCACATTGGATCACCCATTGCTAACAGTTCAAAGATGAAAAGAAGACAAAAGTAGCACTGATCATTAAAATTGCTATACCCAGTGACTACAGTGCCTTGAGGGTTGCGTACAGAGAGACACAAAGTCATAAAATATCAGGATTTGCAAGCAGAAACAAGAGGAATGTGGAAGAAAGATTCCCAGACAGTTCCAACAGTAGTAGGAGCATTGAGCAGCATGTTATCTTCTCCAAGGATGATGCCACAATATGAACAAAAGATGATTGACTTTAATAATTGGCTTAGTTTCTAGTGTCATTCTAAGGGGGTGCAATATTTGTCAGCATAGAAAGAGATGGTCAACAGACCATGCTGCTTTGTCAGGGATGGTCTACACCTCTCAACTCTAGGCTTTTGAATGTTAGCTAAAACATTGTCTTCACCCATAGTGCCTTTTTTAAGCAATGTATAGCAAATCAAAACCAAGAAAATCTAAAGGTGTTACTGCTCAATGCTAGGAGTCTAAACAAAAAACTCCACTCCCTAGAAGCTCTCTTTACCCTACAGAATGCTGAACTCTGTGCGGTCACTAACACATGGTTTAAAGCTGCGGAGAGCACACCAGCAGTACAAGGTTATAATGCCTTCCATACATTTAGGTCAGCTGCTTCAAAGGCAGGGACTAAAGGTAGAGGTGTCTTTATTTACATAAAAAATAAATATACTTCAAGGCTGGTCAAACAGGACAATGCACTTGAGCTGCTCCATGTTCAAATCACCATAGGTAAAATCCAGTACCACTTCCTTGCAAGCTATAGGTCCCCCTCTATGACCCAGAAAACCCATACCATATACTTAAACATATTAGGAACACTAACCATCCGACCCAATACCATATTCATGGGTGACTTTATTTACCCCTCTATTAACTGGGAATCCTGTACGACACCAAATGTACATGCACAGAGATTCCTGGATTTTGTAAACACAAACTCCCTGGACCAGATAGTCAATACACCAACCAGAGGTATAGTCATACTGGATCTGGCCCTGGCTAATATGGGAGACTGCTGCACATTCCCTACTGTAATGCCTTCCCTGTTAAGGTCAGACCACAAAATGGTCTCCTTTGAAGTAAAAATAAAACCTTGACCCCCAGCTAAACCTGAAATATTCAATAACTATTGTAAGGCTAACCTCCTGCTATTAAGTGAGAAACTGGCAAAATTTCAACCCCCCCATAAACCTTGAGAACTCTGCTGCCTATGCAGAACTGTTCACAGAAATCTTGTACAAGCATCTATGGGTATATATAACAGATATATGCGCTGATTCAGATGTTCATAGGAGACTTCATAGACTTTTCTCCAATATGTATCCACAATGTATCACATAGAGGCAGCTGTACCCACCAGGAAGAAGTACAGATTTAACTCAAAAAACAAGCCACCCTGGTGGAATCACAAAATCAATCAGCTGTATAACAGGAGGAAAAAATCATGGCAAAATTAGGAGGTGTAGCATCCAGCAGGATAAAAGCGCTCTCAAACTAAACAAACAACTCAGGAAAAATAAAGTCTACAAAAGCCAAATTTGAGTTACGTTTGGCCTCCCAGGCCAAGGATAACCACAAAGCATTCTTTAGCTATGTCCCCAACCTCAAAGGCAGTACACAGTTGTGTGCAGAGCTTATTGTAAATGGAGCCACCTATACTGAGCCAAAAGATATAGCAAACCTCCTGGCTGATAAATTCAGCTACAACTTTACCACTCTCTCCCCCTCAACCTTCCCTCAGAAAATATCCTCAAATATAACTCCCCCTGCTGTCATTAGGGAACAGTTCCTTAATGCTCTCTCTATGACCAAGAACACTGCATCAGTGGGCCCAGACAATATCCCTGGATGCCTTCTAAATAGCATAAAGCAAAACCTAACAGGGCCGCTGCAATTACTATTTAACTATAGCCTTCAAACAGACTTTGTACCTCATTAATGCAGAAAGGCAACAGTCATCCCTCTGCACAAAGATGGGCCATCTACAGACCCTGGAAACTACAGACACATAAGTCTTACTAGTCATATATGTAAAGCCATGGAAAGAATTATCATAGAGGTAATCAACAGAGATATAGTAAACCTCTAGACAAGGGGTCTGCAACCTTAACTATCAAAAGAGCCATTTTGGCCCCTCTCCCACCAAATAAAGTTCATCAGGAGCCACAAAACCTATTCGACCCCTAAAATGAAGACAACACAACATAATTACACTATATATAAAATAACTATGTTTATAAGAGCAATATTTAAAATCCATCCCTATTTTTGTTCCTTTGTTGGGATTTATATTGGGATCACTCAGTCACTCTCAGTGTGTGTGTGTGTGTGTGTGTGTGTGTGTGTGTGTGTGTGTGTGTGCGCATATGTGTGCCTCATACCTCTCAGCCTCTTGCAAGAAATCTGGACAAAGCCATAAATAATGGGAGGACAAAGGCCCAAAAATAGGAACACTTTTTAAATGTCACTTTTACAAACTTAGAAAGTTGATAAAATAACAGGTTTTGCATTAGCATGAATTTTCTAAAGTCTGAAACTCAGATGTCTGTCTATATTTTCTGAATTTAGCCCTCAATGATTTGCCAGAAAAAACACAATTTTATGAGAAACAGACCAAAATATGAGGCAAAAATCAGGACATTCTGCAAATCTGTACAGTTGCGAGGTAATTGTGTGTGTGTGTGTGTGTGTGTGTGTGTGTGTGTGTGTGTGTGTGTGTGTGTGTGTGTGTGTGTGTGTGTGTGTGTGTGTGTGGAAAATGCATGTTAACAGAAACTGTTATTTGAACAAGATTCAAAGTTTATAACAGCAATATTTAAAATCCGTCACTATTTTTCTTCCTTGTTCCCCCTTTATTTCTGGCTCTGTCCAGATTTCTTGTGGTAAGAGTTTCAGAGGTATGGTGGAGAGGTATAGAAACCTTTCAGGAGATGTTGCTGCTGCCAGGATATTGCTCGATCACTCTCAGTGTGTGTGGAATGCATGACAACAGAAACCATATTATTCTAGCAAGTTTTTAAGTTTATAAGAGCAATACTTAAAATCCGTTACTCGATCACTCTCAGTGTGTGTGTGTGTGTGTGTGTGTGTGTGTGTGTGTGTGCCTGTGTGTGTGTGTGCGTGTGTCTGTGTGTAAGTGTGTGCATGTGTGCATGTGTCTGTATGTGTGTGTATGTGTGAGTGTGTGTGTGTATGCGTGTGTATGTGTGTCTGTGTGTATGTGTGTGTCGTGTGGCAGAGTGGCCATTATTTTTCAAAGCTACAGGGAGCCACTGCAGAAGGTTGGAAGAGCCGCAGGTTGCAGACCCCTGCTCTAGACACTAGACCCAACCCAGTTTGGTTTCAACAAGGGCAGATCATGCCTACTCAACCTGGTGGACTTCTTTGAGAAGGTCACCAAAGCAATAGATGAGGGCAAAATCGTTCACACTGCCTACCTTTATCTGGCCAAGGCATTTGACACAATACCCCACTCGGGCATTGTTGACAAACTCAAGAGGTTAGGTACAAACCTGTATGTCACCCAGTGAATAGCCAGCTGGCTCACAGACAGACCCAGGAAGTTAGAATTGGGGAGTCCACCTCTACAAAGAGGCCAGCTACAAGTGGAGTTCCTCAGGGATCAGTCCTCGGACCACTTCTTTTTGGCATTTACTTCTCAGAAGTCAAGGCCAATGTCAGTGGTCTCTGGCTGACTATATTTGGAGATGATTGCAAATTAGGAGCTGTCATAGAATCTCACACTGACACAAATGTTCTCCAGGAGGGGCTGACAGACAAACAATTGGTATCAGAGCCATGGACTAAAACTAAACGCCAAGAAATGCATAATAGTATCCTTTGGGAAGTCATCCATCCCTGGTAACTATCATATTGACAACACACCCCTTAGAGTGGACCCATTAGTCAGGGACTTAGGCACACACATAGATAGTAATCTAGCCTTTGACCATCACATGTCTACAGTGGTGAGAAAAATCATTCTGTGTTGCACAACTTATAAACAAAGGTATGTCATCCGAGTCCATGGAAGTCATTGTTCCACTGTATTTGGCATTCATCAGACCTATCATTGAGTACAGTGCCTCCTTTGGTATGTACCTATCCAGACATATCCAACAATTGAAATGTCCACAGAGGTTCTCAGTAAAAGAATACAGGGCATAAGTAAAATGTCCTGTGCAGACCGTCTCAAGGCCCTATCCCTGTATTCTGTCTCCTACAGGCTTTTGAGGGGAGACCTATGGCTGGCATACAGAGCATTCAGACCCCATTCTGATGGACGTCCTGCATATCCATAAAACAAACAGTACCAGAATAACCCATTCTAAAGACTTAAATCTTACCTGTGATATAAGTAGGACCTGTTGAAGAGATAGGTATGTATCTTAGAGACTACCCCATCTATGGAACAGGCTCCCCATCCATGTGAAGTAGAGGTTCTCACTAACCCAATTCAAGCGCAACTTGGACAATTGGATGGGAAACAGGAAATTCATCCCTAGTTTAGCCCCTATGTATCGAATGGACATAGGTAACCTGTAAATGTTTCATCTCCCAGGCCCACGCTTATACTTATCAAGGGTATCAGAACTTGTCAGAGATTTGGAATGCATGGCTGGGCTTAAAAATGCCCTTGTGGTTGTTAGTATAGTAAACATCTCTGAACCTATGAAAAAAGAATCTACAATTGTATTTAGATATGTTACCAATACATGTAACTCCATACAAATTGCAGAAGAAGACATTTCTGGGCATGTTATGGGTGCTGCAAAGAGCACTCCTGGCTGACATCAAAGATTGAAACAATACTAATTTCATGAACTTTAATCATACTTTGAGTTAAGAATGGGGTCCCTCCCCGTCATGGTATTAGAAACCCAAAAGACTTGGAGACATTATAAAAAAATGTGTTAGAAGTTTGATAAAATAAGTGATCACAGTAATTAGGACTGTACATAGAGATTTATCTAATATAACAGAAGTAAATAGGATATATTACTGTGCAGCGAAATTAATAACAGATTAAGTCTTACCACAAAAACACAGGACAGTAAAGGAAAGGAAGGGGAGAAATCAAATGCCATCATGGAAGTATCAAATACAGAAAGCTGCAAAGGAACTGAGACTTGTCACCATTAGAGTATAGAAGAGGGAACAGATCAATAAAAAAACTCAGAAAGATAGATGTGATAAAAGCAATGTGCAGTATCAGAACAGATCTGGATCTAGTGTGCACTATCACAATTTTTTTTTGTGTCTTTCGGCTTTTCTCGGTTAGGGGTCGCCACAGCGGAACTCCGGTCCGTTAATGATTGGCAGTAGATTTTTACGTGCTGGTTTGCCAGGCCTAATGCACAACCTTCAACGAAGGAAGGCCCATTCATGCATGTCGACACACAGAAGACGCTCTAACTGAGAATCGAACGGGCAACGTCTAACTGTGAGGCGACAACGCTACCGCAGCACCACCACCGCAGTAATGTGCACTATCACAAATAATAAACTAAAATATCAGGACAGAGAAAAACTAAGAATATATGCAGATAAAACTAAAGGAAAAGTACAAAATAAGCAATTTATTGATGACCCAAAAAAGTTTTATAGAGAAGTGGGAAACAAGGAAAAGGAAATGAAACACCACCAAAAAAGGAAGAAATCGATACATTTTGGAGAAATATCTATGAAGATCCTGTGGAACATAATAAACATGCTAAATGGACAGAAGAAGTAAAAGAAAGAATAAGAAGTTTAAATTTACAGGATATGAAATTGGATGAAGTAACATCTGGAGAGATTGAAACAAAGTTAAGAAAAGCTCCTAATTGGAAACCCCCAGGCCCAAATGCAGTACCTTACTTCTGGCTAAAAGTATTAACACCTTTACAAGAGGATTTAGCCATGAGTAAGAACTATTTATGGGAGCACTCTGAACAGACACCAGCCTGGTTAACAGGAAAAACAATATTCCTACTTAAGAGTGAACCTGCAAGCTATCCTAAAAACTATAGACCAATAGCTTGCCTTCCAACGATGTATAAACTACATACTGGAACTGATGCCAACCAGAGTTTATAGTCATTTAGAAGAAAACTCAATCATGGCAATAGAACAAAAGTATAATAAAAAAGTCATATGGAACAAAGGATCATTTGCTGTTAAAGTCATAATGGAGAACTGTAAAAAGGGGAAGAATCTCCAGGGCCATTAGCCTAACAGCCTCACATGAACATTGGAATCAGTACACATATTTGTTATATATACCCATAGACGTGCATGCGCACACACACACACACACACACACACACACACACACACACACACACACACACACGCACACACACACAAAATGAGGAGGTCAAAGTGATGTAGTTTAAAATTCAGCTTATTGTGTGTCAACCTCATGGGGCCACAATACTGTTGTTTAGCCTAGCAAAAGTGGGGTGTTATGGTAGCAGATAACACATTTGCTGGAAGCTAACAAAGCAAATATCTGTCAGGGGGTGCCAAGGAAAGGCATTGATTCCTGGAATGTAATATGAGCCATACTACATATTCCAGCTCCACAACCTGTTCTGTTATCTCAGACACAGTACCTCCCTACATTCCAAATGTCGTTCTCAGACACAGTACCTCCCTACATTCCAAATGTCATCACCACATACCCATAATAATGCATATCATCATTATCCTCCTTCCCCCATTTTTCTACATGAGATCAGAGTTTCATGTGACCTATTGCAACCAGTTTTGATTCAATACCAGTGTCCTCCTACCTTCTTTGAGAGTCGTCCCTGAGTGTTGCAGGTCGTCTCTCACATAATCCATCCCTTTCTTTGCTGGATGTCTTCATTTCCTCTTCCCTGTTTCTCTCAAAACCTTGTCACCAAATTGACTTCTGTTTTCCTGCACATGTGTCTGAAACACTGTAATCTGCTTGTTTTGACCTTCTTTGCAATTGAAGCCTCTTTGACCTCTGCAATGATGTCATTATTTCATTCATGTGTCCCATAGTGTGCATCCAACCATTATCTAAGTCACTTCATGCCCATCACATCCACCTTCCTTAACTGCTCAGCCTTTACTGCCCAGGTTTCTGTACCATAAAGAAGTGCTGTTCATAATGTGGGTTTGGGCACCTTACTTTCAGTTTCTTTGATATTATTCTGTCACACACACACACACCTTCACACTCTGTGCCATATGGCTGCAGCCCCCTCTGATTCTAGCTTTGCCCCCCTCCCATTCAGACTTGCCTTCTCCTCAACAACCCTTCACAGATACTTGAAGCTGTTTTCCTGTTCTGTTATCTTCCCTTCAGTCACAATTTTCTTCTTCTTCTGATTTCTCTGTTTGCTGCTATGACAACTGTCTTGTCCAATGCAATTTCATTCAATATGACTTCAGTTTTGTATTCACACCCCAATCATTTGCTGAACTTCTTGTTCACAGTCTGCTTGTAATGATACATCGTCTGTGTACATCAGCTTTGTTGACCTGTCCCCTCCAACTAGTTTGTTACTGTAGTCCATCACCAGTATAAACAACAGTGAGCTCAGAGCTCAGCCTTGATGCACACCCAACCCCACTGGGAACTCCTCTGCAAATCCGAATACTGTTAGCACTTGTGCCATTGGGTCCTTCTACATAGTCTGCACTATTTCTATCAGTGTTTCTGGGACCAAATCAGCTTTGTCCAAAGCTTTCAGCAAGTCTTGGAAAGCTTATTTAGACTCCTTCCTCATCTAGGATTCCTTCATCTTTATCTTCTTCTCCACTATCTGTCTCACTGCCATCATTAGACTGACCATGCTACTTCCAGATCTGAACCCAAACTGCTCATCTCCTGCCTTACTTTCTGTTTATATGTGTCTATCAATCATCCTTTCCTGCAATTTCTGGAAACGTGACAGGAGTTTGCTACTTCAATGCTGCCTGCAATTGAGAATGTGTAAGGTAATGAAAAAAACAACACCAGGGAACTTGATGTGAGATTATATAACAAAGGATGGGATAGCAAAACTACACTCTCTTGCATCACCAGTTATATTCACAGTAATCAATGAATAACAGCAAACTGGTTGAGCTCCACATAAAAATTGCACATACACAAGAAATCAATCAGTATCTCAGTCGTCCGCTGCATGGCTGATTGTGACTTCATGTTGTCTGTATTAAGCAAGCCAAGTGTTTGATAAGCTTTGAGACACTAAGTGTTCCCATCATGGACCACTGTGACAGGTGTACCTAACTAGGCTAATGGGGACTAATGCCATTAAGAACCTGAATGTGTACAACTGTAGAGCATATGTGCAGAAATCCTTATCATGAATTCACAGTTAAAGACTCACATTCCTGGACCTTTAACCTCAAGCAAGACTGGACTAACCTAACAGTACACAAAGTACAAATGCATACATGCATATACAAGCAAATAGTTGGCTAAATCCATCTGATGAAGAAACAAACTGACCAACCATGATGTATTCAGTTGAAACAAACAGAATTGAAGTAAAAATAAATCAAAATGGTGGCTGTTCCCATCCAAGTGTAAGTAACCACCCACACACCCACAGCAAAGTTAAAATAGGAAACTTCTGAAATAAATCTCCCACACACAAGAGACCATACTCCTAGGAGATTTTAAAATAGACTGGACTAACTGTACCAAATACAACCCCTCTACCCATATTAATCTTCATGGGTTTACACAAATCATAGACACCCCAACTAGAATAGACAAAACATCTAATTGTCATTCCATCTTAGACTGGATACTTCTGTCTGACCCCTCCTTCGCACACCAATCAGGCTGCCTACCAGACAGCTTGAGTGACAACCAACCAACATATCTTATTAGGAATAAATCCCACCATTCTAGCCAATCCACCCTTAGAATAGTTCATAACAAAAGGAACTTCAAAGCTAAGGACCTAAACAACGAACTCAAACACTGTAATTGGTCCCCCCTAAAACATCTACCCCTTGATGAAGCTTTAGATTACTTTAGCTCCACCTTTCTCAATGTCCTGAGCCATTATGCACCAGCCTGAACTATCAGACTTAAAATAAACTATGCCCCCTGGTTAACAAAAGAGACTAAAGCCTTAATGAAAGATAGAGTCAGAGCCTGGGCTCAATATCATCAACTGAGAAACACTGCCTCAAAACAAAACTACTCTGCACTCTGTAATAAGACCAAGCAACTCATTAAACTTGACACAGCCAAATACTACAAAACCTTACGAGAAAGATACACTAATAACCCTCAGAAATTCTGGGCCTCTATAAATAAATTACTGCACCCAGGTAAAACCAGCACTCCCACACCTATATTACCAACCAACAATGAGGATACCCCAACACAATTCAATAAATTCTTTACTGAAACAGTACAAGCTCTCTCTAATACCCTAAATAGCACCACCAACCCCATCCTTTCTCTAACCCCCACTACCCCTACTAAAAACAGTCTCCATCTAGCTTCTCCTTGTCTCCAGCACCCACTCAACTTATTACTAAACTCCTCAAAAAATTAAAACCTACCACACTATCTGCTGACAAACTCCCAGATGATTTCCTTCAACTATCAGCTGAAACCATATCCTACCCTGTATCTATCCTCATAAACAGATCCATATCTGACTGTAAAGTACCTAACCTGTGGAAAATATCTCATATTATTCCACTCCACAAAGGTGGCAACTCCCTATAACTGACCAACTACTGCCCAATTGCAATTTTATCACCTTTATCAAAAATTTTAGAAAGGGTAGTACATTCCCAGCTAATGCAATACCTCCTAAAAAATAGCCTTATATCAACATCCCAACATGGTTTTTGGTCTTTCCATAGTACCCCAACAGCCCTACTGTCTTATACCAATATAGTCAATTCCCACAGAAACAAAGGTATTTTTGTATCTTCTGTATTCCTAGACTTATCTAAAGCCTTTGATATGGTCAGCCACAACATACTTCTCAAAACTCTGTCTACCCTCAACATAAACTCCATCACCATATCATGGTTCAATAACTATCTATCTGGCCGACAACAAGCAGTGCTTTGGCAGGACCAACTACCCCCCCCCCCCTTCTACCTGTAACTATAGGAGTTCCACAAGGGTCAATACTTGGGCCTCTACTTTTCTCTTTATATACAAATCAGATAGCAGCTTCCTCTCCCTCTGCCTCTATAGTGCAATATGCAGATGACACCACCATCATATGTGCCGTCCCAACCTTAAGCAAACTTCAAACAATAACACATGATAACTTTACTCTGGCTGAAACATGGTTTTCTAGCATTAAACTTCTACACAACCCTAAAAAAACAAAACATATTATCTTCAGTCCTGGTAGATCCTCTCCACCAAATGTTGACTTCACCAGAAAATCTAGGAATAACACTACTATCACCCCCAACAACACACACCAAACTCCTAGGAGTAGTAATTGACAACAATCTCAAATTTGACATACACATAGCACAAACAATCAAAAAAGTAAACAAAAAACTGGGTCTCCTTATAGGAACAGGCAATTCATGACCAGCTATACCAAAGCCGCTGTCGCAAGAACTCACCTGTTATCCACCCTAATGTACGCCTCCCCAAATCCTGACTAATCTTCGCCAAAGTGAACAAAACAAAATGGCATCTTGCTACAACAAGAATGCTAAGTTTGCCACTGACGCCTCATATAGATCCCATCACTGTCTCTCTCTCAAACAGCTCAACTGGCTTGAGTTGCCCCAACTACTACTAATTACACAACTCTTCATAGCCCATAAACTGTACTACCACCCTGACAAAACTCCAGTGAGCTAATACAGCCCTACACCACCACCCGTACCTTAAGATCTACAGACCAAAATCTCATAACTGTCATTAAACACAAGAATGAAGCAGGCAAAGCTCTCTTTGCTTGTACAATAGCTAAATTTTGGAACTCACTCCCAAAGCACATAACTTCTACCAGCTCGGTCTCACTATTCAAGAAACTACTTAACACCCACTACTCTACTAATTGGCTGTGCCCTTGTGACCCCCCCCCCCCCCAGATTAACTCACTTTCCTTTCAGTACTGCTATGATTCTGCAGAACCGTCACCACTTATCTATTAACTACTTCATTCTTAACAAACAAGGTTTTTAAATTACTTATTTTTCCAAACAATGTTATTCAGAAGGTTTTTTGTTATACTTCACCTATGTAAAAATGTTAAATATGTTCCAATATGATTGTATGGGAATGTACTACTGTTTCTGTTTATATTTTATATGTGGAACTTTTCTCCCCGGAGCCTCTGCTGAAAATGGACCTGCATCCAGTCAGACTTTCCCGGTCATCAAATGTTAAATAAAATAAATAAATAAATAAAATGAGTCAACACATTACTGTGTAGTAAAAAAAAAAACAGGACAAGTACACAAAATACATAATTGTACCCATTTATTCCTCACCATGCACCCACAGAACAGGAACTGAACCACTGACTTATCACTGCCTTACAAGCTGTCAAAAATAAAAAGTTGCACTTACCTGTAATACCCAGCACCTGTCTGTTGTATTTATGATTCACACAGTCTTCTGGTAGTAGTGGTAGTAGTCTTCCTCTACAAAGATGACAATTTCAAAATAATTCCTCCAAAAAATTAGCCACGTGGTTGATATCCATGTAACAAGGCATCACTCAACAGTACTGTCTCTTCTTTTACAAGAGAAAAGACTGCAAGAAAGTCTCTTCCAACTTCCACTCTGACTGTGTGTTCTGACCTGAAACAAAAATCCTGTAGGAAGTTCAAAGCATGCCATACCTCCTACACAGCCATACCCCACCAATAATGGCTTCTGTGCCACTTAAATGGGAAGTATTGATAGAATAGGAATCTGTCAGACCTGAGGAATGAATCTCTGTCTCCACCACCTCGTTAATGTGAATGGGAACATTTTCACCTCTTTTCAGTGTCTCATTGAGATGAATTGAGAGGTTTTTTTACCTGCCTCCACACCTGCTGTGGTATTGTCTTTGCAAAAGACACATACAAATTGTGAACTGTGTGTGAAGACTGAGATGAAAGCTGACAACAAAAGTTTAAAGCCTTGTATATGGGCAATGCTGATACAGACTGACTACATCAGAATACTTTGCAAATGATCGTATTTTACAAGGATTCATGCAGATGACTGTATGGTCACTGGCCCTCACTAGTACATGGCAAGTGATATAAAAAATCATTCTTCTATAATAACCAAGGCATTCTAAACTAGACTGTGTGATGACTGTAGCTGTGACCTAGTAGTTGAGTAAAATCATGCATACAAAATATTTGGTCACTACGGCTTTGCATTCCAGAGTCACCTAAATTAGGAAGGTTTGCAACATGAAATAAATAGTCTGTCAGCAGCAATTAAACAGTGTCTGCAAACTACTGCACAACATATCAACACCCAAAAAGTGGAAACTTTAAATGTCCAGAATGGTAGCCTATTACAAAATGGTATGCAACTGAGGGGAAGATGCAGGTTCTGTATCCTGCCAAGGGACAGAAAGTGGCTGCTGGATGACATCAGTCTCCACAAGTCAGAAGATGATGATTAATGGAAACGGTGAAGAAAATGATTTACTAAATCAATGTCTGGGTACTTGGTAGAATGACAGTCATAGATGGGTCACATGTCGAAGGATGGATTGTCGGCTTAGAGGTATTACTCTCACTTTGGGTGTAAGAGATGCCAGGCTCATATCCCACACAAGCCTTGCATTTTACCCAGCCTTGTTGGATCTGTTGCACATGTGCAAAACAAACAGCACAGGAAACACTAGATCCGAGGATCTGAACTTCTTTTGTGCCATAAGCAGAACTTACTGTATAGACAATTGTGTCCCAAAGGGTCCCCACACATTGGAATAGGCTCCACAACCATGTTCAACCAAAACCTTGACAATTTTATGGGAAATTGTAAACAGCCTGGCCTCTATATCACTTATGGATAGAAGCTCTCAACAGTAAAAGTATTAACCTACCACACCCCCTACAAATACACACACAAACCCATATTCACATTTACACACACACACACACACACACACACACACACACACACACACACACACACACACACACACACACACACACATACACAAACACACGCACACACATGTACACACACACACACACACACACACACACACACACACACACACACACACACACACACACAAACATATACATACACACATATAGACACAAACAAAGACACACAGGATTGTAGGACGATACTAAGCTATTGGCCCAGAGGTCCTTATAAGCCTAGCCAAGAATTACACCCATTTTCCCACAAAGTCATCACCTGTTTCTCCTCCCCAGCAGGGACACAGGTGGGATCCCAGGGATGTATTTTCTGTTTCCCAACCAGTGATCCAGGTTCCTGTTAAAGAGGGCTAGTGAGGTACTCGGCTTGACATGGAGAGGAGTCTATTCCACAGATGGGAGAGTTTTTGGACACAAATCTATCCCACTAACAAGTTCTGTTAATGTGACTGGTGCCAGAAACATGGCCTCAAACTGAATGCCAAAAAATGCATCATCATCCCTTTTGGGGAGAATAATGTCCTCACAAATTATCAAATTGATAATAAGGCACTAAGCACACAATCAGTCGTGAGGGACTTGGGCACCCAGGTTGATTGCAAACTGACTTTTGACCACCATATTGCCTCCCTTGAATGGAAAGTTTTCTACATAGCCCACCTCATTAGTAAGGGTATCTCATCCAGGGACAAGGTGGTCATAACATCCCTTTATTCTTCCCTTATAAGACCCATTATTGAGTACAATGCCCCTTTTGGCATGTACCTCATAAAGCACTTGCAGCAGCTGAAGAGACCACAGAGGTTCCTCACCTGGAGAATCCAGGGCTTAAAACATCTACCCTACACAAATACGCTAAAAGCCCTGTCCCTCTACTCAGTCTCCTACAGACTCCTCAGAGGTGGCCTCTGTCTGGCATACAAAGCAACCTCAGCTAAGAATCCTACCCCCTTGGACAGGGTTCCTGAGCTTTAGACAGATGGGGTAAAAAAGTATACACCTCTGCAACTCTTGCTATTAGAGCACTAAATTGTCAGTTCCACATGCAGAAATATCTGCAGCATACCATGGAACTCCTCAAACAAAAAATATCTTCCTTTCCTGCTTGTGCAGAAAATAAAGAATTACAAGAGCTTATGCATTCTGCAAGCCAAGTTACTAAGCACACCTTGCAATGTGGCTTTGATGCCCTAGAAGCTTCTTGCAGGACAGCAGTCACTGGTTCTGTCCTTAGAAGGCATGCTTGGCTTAAGGAACAGATCTTGCCAGACCATGTCAAATCAAAATTATTGGACGCACCATTAAACAAAGACAATTTGTTTGGCACCAAGGCAGAAGAGGTCTTAAAAAAGATGGAAGAAAAAGCTAAATCTATGCAGACAGTTAAAGACTTTTTACAGGTCCAGCCTCCGAGGTTCAGTAGGCATTGCCCCTCCAATCACTGGACCTTTCTGGCCCCCTCCAGGCCAGCTCAGCCAAGACCCAAGAGAAGTAGACCCAGCAGACAGCAGTCCCAGGGAATGCAGAGATCTAAGCAATGGAGTTCCTCCTTTTCAAAACAAGGAGTGCTAAGCCACCCCTTTATGGTAAGAACTCACAATGACTTTACACCTCCACCTCTTATCTCTGTCCACCTGCTTGTGCTTCTAGGAGGAAAACTCCCCTTCCATGTAAACAACTGGGCCTCTATTACTAATGACCGATGGGTCCTCAACATAGTGTCCCCTGGGATACAAATTTTATTTCCACACTCTGCCATCCCCAAAAGGGCTCCCAGATCTTCCTCTAAACCAGTGGGCAAAGGCCAAAAAGCAAGTCCATTCCCTACTCTCTATGAGGGCAATACAGCATGTTCCTGCAGACCAGATAGGACAAAATTTATATTCCAGACTCTTCCTGGTACCCAGAAAAGAGGGGGCCTGGCACCCAATCCTCGATCTATCCATTCTAAACACCTTTCTGGTGATACCAAAATTCAAAATGCTCACCCTCCAGCAGCTTCTTCCTATGCTTTCCAACGATGCTTGGTTAGCCACCCTAGACCTAAAAGAGGCCCACCTACACATCCCAGTCAGGGAATCTTGCAGGAAATATCTATGTTTCAGGGCAGGATCTATGCACTTTCAGTTCTCTGCACTTCCCTTTGGCTTATCTACTGCTCCCAGAGTTTTCACAAAATGCCTGGCTCCAGCCATTGCTTTTTGCAGACTAAGAAATATTCAAATTTACCCCTACTTAGAAGACGATTGCCTGATTCAGGCAGGCAGTCAGGAAAAGCTGTTAAAGCACCTGACCTTTGTAAAGGACCTACTGACCTCCCTGGAGTATACTATCAATGAAGAGAAATCAAAACTAGTCCCCACACAAAAAAAAAAATGTATTCCTGTGAGCAAGCCTGGACACAGCATCCCAGATGGCATTCCGTAATCCAGAAAAACAAGCCTACCTGACAGGTTACTTCTCTCAGCAAGCCACCAGAACCCAGTTATCCACAAGGAAAATCCTGCAAGCTCTAGGGTTCATGGCCTCCTGCATTCTACTCATTCCATATGCTAGACTGCATATGAGGAAACTACAATGGTACCTAAAAAGCCTTTGGTGTCAACACTCTCAAGACCTGGAAACTATCATACCTATGATATCCTGTCTAAGGAAAGATTTTCTTTGGTGGGCAGCAGCATGCAGCCACAACAAGGGACCTCCATTCTCACATCCCCATGCCATCCAGACCCTCACCACAGATGCATCAGACTATGCCTGGGGTGCACACCTGGACAGCAGGTGAATTAAGGGTTATTGGAGCCCAAATCAAATACATCTGCACATCAACCAAAAAGAGATGCTAGCTGTTCAGCATGCCCTGACAGCTGTCAGATCCCTATTCTCCCCAGGGCCTCTAGTGATCAAAACAGACAACACCACAGTGCTGTGGTATATCAACAAGCAGGGAGGGACTCACTCTTATCTTCTCTCTGCATGCTCGCCATGAGCCTTTAGAACATGGCCTCAGCCATGCGAATATACCTGCTAGCACAATTCCTGCCAGGCTCTAAACTCTCTGGCAGACAACTTAAACAGAAACCTGTCAGACCCACATGAGTGGCAGCTAGACCACAGAATCTTCAGTCTTGTAACTCAGAAATGGGTCCCCCCCAAAGGTGGACCTCTTTGCTTCCCACTCCAATCATCAGCTCAGAAAATTCTGCACCAAGGAACCTCACAGCAAGGCCTGAAAGTGGATGCTCTATCTTTCCAATGAGTAAACCTCGATCTATGCATTTCCCCCTGTACCACTCATTTTGAGGGTACTACTCAAAATAAGGGAGGAAAAAACAAGGGAAATCTTGATTGCCCCAGACTGGCCATGCCAGCACTGGTACCTACTGCTGCGCAGCCTGTCACCCTGCCACCACAGCACCTACCTCAGATCACAACACCCCTGACCCAGAAGAATGGAGAATTCATGCATCCACAATTGCAGACCCTGAACCTGACAGCCTGGCTTATTACCTGACCTCTCTTCCAGCTTCCAGCCTAAGCAAACAAGTCCTGGATATTATACGTGAGACCAGACACCCCAGCACTAGAAAATCTTATGCTGACAAGTGGAAAAGGTTTTGCACCTGGATCCAGGCTAAGGGAGCTGAAACAGCGCAGCCCTCCCTACCTCTCATCCTGGATTACCTGGCAGATCTACTACACAGGGGTCTATCCTTCTCTTCTATTAAAATTCATGCCTCTGCCATCTCTGCTCATTACAGCACAGAGCCACCTCTCTTCTCACACCCTCTCATCAAACAGTTCCTAAGAGGGGCTAACAACTTTTAGCCACCCAGAAGAGCTCCTGCCCCAGCTTGGGACCTTAACGTTGTGTTGGAAAACCTCACCCTACCCCCCTTTGATTCTGAGCTTCAGCAGAGTTAAAATTCTTCTCTTGGAAAAAAAAACTTGCTTCTGGCCATCACTTCAGCTAGAAGAGTTTCAGAGCTACAAGCACTCATGGCTGTAGAGCCCTTCATCACTTTCCATGCTGACAGGGTCTCCCTCAGGATTAACCCATCCTTCATGCCTAAAGTGGTGTCCAGTGTGGCTCTTGACCAATCCATTCATTTGCCCACCTTTTTCCCTAACCCACAAAACAAGGGAGAAAGGATTCTGCACTCTCTAGATGTACACAAACAGCTCAGATTCTATCTGGATAGGACTAAATCTTTTAGAAAAACTGACCAATTGCTAGTCAGCTTCACAGCAGGGGCAGAGGGTAAGGTCATATCCAAACAAACAATCTCCAAATGGATAGCACACTGTATCCATTTCTGCTACAAGCAGCACAGAAAACCACCTGCAAAGGGGGTCAGGACACATTCTACCAGGGCAACCTCCACCTATGCAGCTTTTCTCAGAGGGGTCCCCACCAGGGACATCCTGGAGGCTGCAACATGGACTTCTGTTCACACCTTCACCAAGCATTACCACCTACCTATCTTCTCCAGATCCAGGGCAGGCTTTGCCATCGCAGTTTTGCAGGGCATCCTAGCCAGCCCCCAGTCTTCTTGGATACCTTCACCCTTTTCTTCAGCCTTGGGAATCAACCCAAGTGTGATGATTGCAGCAGTGAAACATGAAGAACATAGTACAGTTGTGTACACTTACCATAAATGTAGATGTTCGAGTATATTCACTGTTGCACTCCTGGTTTCCCATTCTCCATCCCCCTTGTCTTTCTCTCTCTCTCTCTTCCTCTCTCCTTACAGGAAATTTTGGTATTAACTTTCTACCCTGGCTCCCTATTTGGGGCCTCCTGACAGTTGGGGAAAGAAAACTGATGTAATGGCGTTGGCTGCCTGATTTTATACCACTGACGACCTGACGTCAGTCCTGGGATGACAGCAACAGACACAGAAATACTAAGCCTCTGGTATTTGGGCCAACTGAGAGCTACTCCTGGCAGGATAACCCAAGTGTGATGACTGCAACAGTGAATACACTTGAACATCTACATTTATGGTAAGTGTACACAACTGTACTTTCTCCCATCTTTGAAAAAGTGAATAATTTCGTGGAAGCTGAAGAGTAGGCAAGAAATCACTAAATACACCAGAGTATGAAAACCACATCAGAATGTGTTGCTACTAGGTAGACATTTTGGATATAGAAAAGACAAAGCAAAAGGTGCGAAGGACCCCCTTTTGTGTAAGTGTTATGGTGGAGAAGATTGATGGGGAGTCTACAAAAGCCATGAATTACCTATATTGTATCTGTAGGTGTAACAGAAACCCAATCTAAAAAAGATTTGTAGATCTGTTTAAGGGACCAAGACAATGTTATTAACTTTAGATTATGCCACTAAAGTGCCTCACTGGGAACTGCAGATGCTAAAAACATTATCAGGAAGGAACAGCTAGGTAGTCACATTCCAACAGTCCTATACTGTCAGACTAGAGGACTGTTAGACAGAGGACTGTTTCTAAACTGCACTTACTGTCTCATAGTATATATCACACACACGCATACTGAGTACACAATCATATGTATATACACATAAGATCATAGGAGATTACTAGGCTAATGGCTCTGGGGCCCTTACAAGTCTAGCCATGAGTTTATCCCCAGAAAAGAAACCACAATCAGCACCTGTCACCCCTGTCAATGAGGGACACAGGTGGAACCCCTGGGACAAATTTGTGGTTGCCCATCCACACATCAAGGCTATGCTTGAAGAGGGTCAGCAACATACTTTGACATGTATGGGGAGTCTATTCCAGAGATGGGGTAGCCTCTGGGAGACAAACCTGTCTCTCCAGCAGGTTTTGTTAATGTCACATATTAGATTTAAGCCTTTTGATTGGGTACTACACGAGGAGTTAGACTTATGGATATGGAGCATCTCTAGTAGAGCAGGGTCTGAGATTGCCTCGTAGGTGAGACACAGGTCACTTCTGAGAAATCTGTATGATACAGAGTAGAATAATAGTGATTTGAGTCTGTCCACATAGAACAGATGTTGGAGGCCATGGATTCTCTTTGTGAGGTATTTCTGTGGCCTTTCCAGTTGGTGCAGGTGTTTGGAGTGGTACATACCAAACAGGGCATTGCACTCAATTATTGGCCTAATGAGGGAGGAGTACAGAGATAATAACCTCCATTTTTCTAGATGTAATCCCTTTACTTATGAGACGAACCAAGTGAAAGGCTTTTCTGACCACTGCCACTACATGATGGTCAAATGTGAGATTGTTGTCAAATTGTGTACTCAGGTCTCTCATCACAGGTTGTGTGCTTATGGGGTTGCTGGTAATGTGGTAATCAGTAGGAGCCATGTTTTTGCAAATGGTATGATAATATATTTTTTTTGCATTTAACTTAAGGCCATGACTTTGGCACCAGTCATTTGTTTCTGTGAGACCCTCTTGAAATATGTTAACATCATTTGGGCAGTCAGTGACACCACCCAACTTACAGTCATCTGCAAACATGGTCAGCCACAGGCCTTTTGTCTTTGCCTGGACCTCTGAGAAGTAGATGCCAAACAATAGGGGTCCCAGGACAGATCCCGGGGGGGGGGGGGCACCACTAGTGACAGGTCTGCTATCGGAGGTACTGGCACCTATTTTGAACTTGTGGGTCCTATCAGTGAGCCAGTTGGCCACCCACCGGATGAGATAGGGATTTATGCCAAGTTCTGTTAGCTTTCAATGATGCACAAGTGGAAGATTGTGTCAAAGGCTTTGGCCAAGTCAAGGTATGCTGTGTGTAGTGACTTTCCCTCATCCAGTAGCTTTGTGACAGTCTCAAAAATGTCAACCAGGTTCGACAGGCAAGATCTACCCTAGACAAATCCGAACTGGGTGGGGCAAGTGCTTGAAGATTGCCTATGTCCTTGTTTATGAGGTCCATAATAATATGCTCCGTAGCCTTACAGATCAGACTTGTCAAGCTAATGAGGCGATAGTTACCAGGGTCAGTAGTGGCACCACCTTTGTGCAAAGGGATGACAGTGGCAGTTTTCTACTCTGCTGGAATGAAGCCTGTACTTAGGCTAAGGTTGAATAGGTTGCTCAATGCGCAGGCTAGTTCTTGCTGGAGATGTTACAGAATACAGTCTGGGATACTATCAGGTCCCATGGAAGCTGTGTTCTTTGTCTTGGATAGGGCCTTTAACATTTGATCTATGGAGATGTGGGGGGGGGGAGGTGGGGGGGGGGGGGCCAAAGTAATCAAAAAAGGGAATGTTGGAATGGGCCCTTTTTAAAGGGGGAAAAAAAAAGGGGGATTTTTTTAAGTTTGCAAACTTTGGGGAACTTTTTTTTTTTATAGCCTAGTACCTACCTGTGAACCTATAAACCTATGAACTTCATGTTGATCAGGATCAAATGCAGGAATGGTTAAGGACAGGTGACTTCAACACAAAGATGAAAGGTTAATACTGGCAGCCCAAGATAGTGGTCTACATACACATTGATTTACTAGGTCCATTGAACATATGGGAGAAACAGACAAATATACGCTTTGTAAAACAGAATTGGAAACAGTCGACAACTTGTTGCTGGTTGTGACATACTAATGGTAGAAGGACTGTATACTGAAAGGTATAATGATGTGGCAAGACTCTTGCACTGGGCATTATGCACACATTATAATATTGAAGTAGATGACAAACACTGGAAACATGAGCCACAAAGCATCATAGAAAATGAAGTCTACATCACATTGGATCACCCATTGCTAACAGTTCAAAGATGAAAAGAAGACAAAAGTAGCACTGATCATTAAAATTGCTATACCCAGTGACTACAGTGCCTTGAGGGTTGCGCATAGAGAGACACAAAGTCATAAAATATCAGGATTTGCAAGCAGAAACAAGAGGAATGTGGAAGAAAGATTCCCAGACAGTTCCAACAGTAGTAGGAGCATTGAGCAGCATGTTATCTTCTCCAAGGATGATGCCACAATATGAACAAAAGATGATTGACTTTAATAATTGGCTTAGTTTCTAGTGTCATTCTAAGGGGGTGCAATATTTGTCAGCATAGAAAGAGATGGTCAACAGACCATGCTGCTTTGTCAGGGATGGTCTACACCTCTCAACTCTAGGCTTTTGAATGTTAGCTAAAACATTGTCTTCACCCATAGTGCCTTTTTTAAGCAATGTATAGCAAATCAAAACCAAGAAAATCTAAAGGTGTTACTGCTCAATGCTAGGAGTCTAAACAAAAAAACTCCACTCCCTAGAAGCTCTCTTTACCCTACAGAATGCTGAACTCTGTGCGGTCACTAACACATGGTTTAAAGCTGCGGAGAGCACACCAGCAGTACAAGGTTATAATGCCTTCCATACATTTAGGTCAGCTGCTTCAAAGGCAGGGACTAAAGGTAGAGGTGTCTTTATTTACATAAAAAATAAATATACTTCAAGGCTGGTCAAACAGGACAATGCACTTGAGCTGCTCCATGTTCAAATCACCATAGGTAAAATCCAGTACCACTTCCTTGCAAGCTATAGGTCCCCCTCTATGACCCAGAAAACCCATACCATATACTTAAACATATTAGGAACACTAACCATCCGACCCAATACCATATTCATGGGTGACTTTATTTACCCCTCTATTAACTGGGAATCCTGTACGACACCAAATGTACATGCACAGAGATTCCTGGATTTTGTAAACACAAACTCCCTGGACCAGATAGTCAATACACCAACCAGAGGTATAGTCATACTGGATCTGGCCCTGGCTAATATGGGAGACTGCTGCACATTCCCTACTGTAATGCCTTCCCTGTTAAGGTCAGACCACAAATGGTCTCCTTTGAAGTAAAAATAAACCTTGACCCCCAGCTAAACCTGAAATATTCAATAACTATTGTAAGGCTAACCTCCTGCTATTAAGTGAGAAACTGGCAAAATTTCAACCCCCCCATAAACCTTGAGAACTCTGCTGCCTATGCAGAACTGTTCACAGAAATCTTGTACAAGCATCTATGGGTATATATAACAGATATATGCGCTGATTCAGATGTTCATAGGAGACTTCATAGACTTTTCTCCAATATGTATCCACAATGTATCACATAGAGGCAGCTGTACCCACCAGGAAGAAGTACAGATCTAACTCAAAAAACAAGCCACCCTGGTGGAATCACAAAATCAATCGGCTGTATAACAGGAGGAAAAAATCATGGCAAAAATTAGAAGGTGCAGCATCCAGCAGGATAAAAGCACTCTCATCAAACTAAACAAACAACTCAGAGGAAAAATAAAGTCTACAAAAGCCAAATTTGAGGTACGTTGGCCTCCCAGGCCAAGGATAACCACAAAGTATTCTTTAGCTATGTCCCCAACCTCAAAGGCAGTACACAGTTGTGTGCAGAGCTTATTGTAAATGGAGCCACCTATACTGAGCCAAAAGATATAGCAAACCTCCTGGCTGATAAATTCAGCTCCAACTATACCCCTCTCTCCCCCCCTCAACCTTCCCGCAGGAAATATCCTCAAATATAACTCCCCCTGCTGTCATTAGGGAACAGTTCCTTAATGCTCTCTATGACCAAGAACACTGCATCAGTGGGCCCAGACAATATCCCTGGATGCCTTCTAAATAGCATAAAGCAAAACCTAACAGGGCCGCTGCAATTACTATTTAACTATAGCCTTCAAACAGACTTTGTACCTCATTAATGCAGAAAGGCAACAGTCATCCCTCTGCACAAAGATGGGCCATCTACAGACCCTGGAAACTACAGACACATAAGTCTTACTAGTCATATATGTAAAGCCATGGAAAGAATTATCATAGAGGTAATCAACAGAGATATAGTAAACCTCTAGACAAGGGGTCTGCAACCTTAACTATCAAAAGAGCCATTTTGGCCCCTCTCCCACCAAATAAAGTTCATCAGGAGCCACAAAACCTATTCGACCCCTAAAATGAAGACAACACAACATAATTACACTATATATAAAATAACTATGTTTATAAGAGCAATATTTAAAATCCATCCCTATTTTTGTTCCTTTGTTGGGATTTATATTGGGATCACTCAGTCACTCTCAGTGTGTGTGTGTGTGTGTGTGTGTGTGTGTGTGTGTGTGTGTGTGTGTGTGTGCGCATATGTGTGCCTCATACCTCTCAGCCTCTTGCAAGAAATCTGGACAAAGCCATAAATAATGGGAGGACAAAGGCCCAAAAATAGGAACACTTTTTAAATGTCACTTTTACAAACTTAGAAAGTTGATAAAATAACAGGTTTTGCATTAGCATGAATTTTCTAAAGTCTGAAACTCAGATGTCTGTCTATATTTTCTGAATTTAGCCCTCAATGATTTGCCAGAAAAAACACAATTTTATGAGAAACAGACCAAAATATGAGGCAAAAATCAGGACATTCTGCAAATCTGTACAGTTGCGAGGTAATTGTGTGTGTGTGTGTGTGTGTGTGTGTGTGTGTGTGTGTGTGTGTGTGTGTGTGTGTGTGTGTGTGTGTGTCTGTGTGTGTGTGTGGAAAATGCATGTTAACAGAAACTGTTATTTGAACAAGATTCAAAGTTTATAACAGCAATATTTAAAATCCGTCACTATTTTTCTTCCTTGTTCCCCCTTTATTTCTGGCTCTGTCCAGATTTCTTGTGGTAAGAGTTTCAGAGGTATGGTGGAGAGGTATAGAAACCTTTCAGGAGATGTTGCTGCTGCCAGGATATTGCTCGATCACTCTCAGTGTGTGTGGAATGCATGACAACAGAAACCATATTATTCTAGCAAGTTTTTAAGTTTATAAGAGCAATACTTAAAATCCGTTACTCGATCACTCTCAGTGTGTGTGTGTGTGTGTGTGTGTGTGTGTGTGTGTGTGTGTGTGTGTGTGTGTGTGTGTGTATGTGTGTGTGTGTGTAAGTGTGTGCATGTGTGCATGTGTGTGTGTGTGTGTGTGTGTGTGTGTGTGTGTGTGTGTGTGTGTGTGTGTGTGTGTGTGTGTGTGTGTGTGTGTGTCGTGTGGCAGAGTGGCCATTATTTTTCAAAGCTACAGGGAGCCACTGCAGAAGGTTGGAAGAGCCGCAGGTTGCAGACCCCTGCTCTAGACACTAGACCCAACCCAGTTTGGTTTCAACAAGGGCAGATCATGCCTACTCAACCTGGTGGACTTCTTTGAGAAGGTCACCAAAGCAATAGATGAGGGCAAAATCGTTCACACTGCCTACCTTTATCTGGCCAAGGCATTTGACACAATACCCCACTCGGGCATTGTTGACAAACTCAAGAGGTTAGGTACAAACCTGTATGTCACCCAGTGAATAGCCAGCTGGCTCACAGACAGACCCAGGAAGTTAGAATTGGGAGTCCACCTCTACAAAGAGGCCAGCTACAAGTGGAGTTCCTCAGGGATCAGTCCTCGGACCACTTCTTTTTGGCATTTACTTCTCAGAAGTCAAGGCCAATGTCAGTGGTCTCTGGCTGACTATATTTGGAGATGATTGCAAATTAGGAGCTGTCATAGAATCTCACACTGACACAAATGTTCTCCAGGAGGGGCTGACAGACAAACAATTGGTATCAGAGCCATGGACTAAAACTAAACGCCAAGAAATGCATAATAGTATCCTTTGGGAAGTCATCCATCCCTGGTAACTATCATATTGACAACACACCCCTTAGAGTGGACCCATTAGTCAGGGACTTAGGCACACACATAGATAGTAATCTAGCCTTTGACCATCACATGTCTACAGTGGTGAGAAAAATCATTCTGTGTTGCACAACTTATAAACAAAGGTATGTCATCCGAGTCCATGGAAGTCATTGTTCCACTGTATTTGGCATTCATCAGACCTATCATTGAGTACAGTGCCTCCTTTGGTATGTACCTATCCAGACATATCCAACAATTGAAATGTCCACAGAGGTTCTCAGTAAAAGAATACAGGGCATAAGTAAAATGTCCTGTGCAGACCGTCTCAAGGCCCTATCCCTGTATTCTGTCTCCTACAGGCTTTGAGGGAGACCTATGGCTGGCATACAGAGCATTCAGACCCCATTCTGATGGACGTCCTGCATATCCATAAAACAAACAGTACCAGAATAACCCATTCTAAAGACTTAAATCTTACCTGTGATATAAGTAGGACCTGTTGAAGAGATAGGTATGTATCTTAGAGACTACCCCATCTATGGAACAGGCTCCCCATCCATGTGAAGTAGAGGTTCTCACTAACCCAATTCAAGCATAACTTGGACAATTGGATGGGAAACAGGAAATTCATCCCTAGTTTAGCCCTATGTATCGAATGGACATAGGTAACCTGTAAATGTTTCATCTCCCAGGCCCACGCTTATACTTATCAAGGGTATCAGAACTTGTCAGAGATTTGGAATGCATGGCTGGGCTTAAAAATGCCCTTGTGGTTGTTAGTATAGTAAACATCTCTGAACCTATGAAAAAGAATCTACAATTGTATTTAGATATGTTACCAATACATGTAACTCCATACAAATTGCAGAAGAAGACATTTCTGGGCATGTTATGGGTGCTGCAAAAAGCACTCCTGGCTGACATCAAAGATTGAAACAATACTAATTTCATGAACTTTAATCATACTTTGAGTTAAGAATGGGGTCCCTCCGTCATGGTATTAGAAACCCAAAAGACTTGGAGACATTATAAAAAAATGTGTTAGAAGTTTGATAAAATAAGTGATCACAGTAATTAGGACTGTACATAGAGATTTATCTAATATAACAGAAGTAAATAGGATATATTACTGTGCAGCGAAATTAATAACAGATTAAGTCTTACCACAAAAACACAGGACAGTAAAGGAAAGGAAGGGAGAAATCAAATGCCATCATGGAAGTATCAAATACAGAAAGCTGCAAAGGAACTGAGACTTGTCACCATTAGAGTATAGAAGAGGGAACAGATCAATAAAAAAACTCAGAAAGATAGATGTGATAAAAGCAATGTGCAGTATCAGAACAGATCTGGATCTAGTGTGCACTATCACAATTTTTTTTTGTGTCTTTCGGCTTTTCTCGGTTAGGGAATATACAGCGGAACTCCGGTCCGTTAATGATTGGCAGTAGATTTTTACGTGCTGGTTTGCCAGGCCTAATGCACAACCTTCAACGAAGGAAGGCCCATTCATGCATGTCGACACACAGAAGACGCTCTAACTGAGAATCGAACGGGCAACGTCTAACTGTGAGGCGACAACGCTACCGCAGCACCACCACCGCAGTAATGTGCACTATCACAAATAATAAACTAAAATATCAGGACAGAGAAAAACTAAGAATATATGCAGATAAAACTAAAGGAAAAGTACAAAATAAGCAATTTATTGATGACCCAAAAAAGTTTTATAGAGAAGTGGGAAACAAGGAAAAGGAAATGAAACACCACCAAAAAAGGAAGAAATCGATACATTTTGGAGAAATATCTATGAAGATCCTGTGGAACATAATAAACATGCTAAATGGACAGAAGAAGTAAAAGAAAGAATAAGAAGTTTAAATTTACAGGATATGAAATTGGATGAAGTAACATCTGGAGAGATTGAAACAAAGTTAAGAAAAGCTCCTAATTGGAAACCCCCAGGCCCAAATGCAGTACCTTACTTCTGGCTAAAAGTATTAACACCTTTACAAGAGGATTTAGCCATGAGTAAGAACTATTTATAGAGCACTCTGAACAGACACCAGCCTGGTTAACAGGAAAAACAATATTCCTACTTAAGAGTGAACCTGCAAGCTATCCTAAAAACTATAGACCAATAGCTTGCCTTCCAACGATGTATAAACTACATACTGGAACTGATGCCAACCAGAGTTTATAGTCATTTAGAAGAAAACTCAATCATGGCAATAGAACAAAAGTATAATAAAAAAGTCATATGGAACAAAGGATCATTTGCTGTTAAAGTCATAATGGAGAACTGTAAAAAGGGGAAGAATCTCCAGGGCCATTAGCCTAACAGCCTCACATGAACATTGGAATCAGTACACATATTTGTTATATATACCCATAGACGTGCATCTTGTGGCCTTGCACACACACACACACACACACACACACACACACACACACACACACACACACACGCACACACACAAAATGAGGAGGTCAAAGTGATGTAGTTTAAAATTCAGCTTATTGTGTGTCAACCTCATGGGGCCACAATACTGTTGTTTAGCCTAGCAAAAGTGGGGTGTTATGGTAGCAGATAACACATTTGCTGGAAGCTAACAAAGCAAATATCTGTCAGGGGGTGCCAAGGAAAGGCATTGATTCCTGGAATGTAATATGAGCCATACTACATATTCCAGCTCCACAACCTGTTCTGTTATCTCAGACACAGTACCTCCCTACATTCCAAATGTCGTTCTCAGACACAGTACCTCCCTACATTCCAAATGTCATCACCACATACCCATAATAATGCATATCATCATTATCCTCCTTCCCCCATTTTTCTACATGAGATCAGAGTTTCATGTGACCTATTGCAACCAGTTTTGATTCAATACCAGTGTCCTCCTACACTCGTCCCTGAGTGTTGCAGGTCGTCTCTCACATAATCCATCCCTTTCTTTGCTGGATGTCTTCATTTCCTCTTCCCTGTTTCTCTCAAAACCTTGTCACCAAATTGACTTCTGTTTTCCTGCACATGTGTCTGAAACACTGTAATCTGCTTGTTTTGACCTTCTTTGCAATTGAAGCCTCTTTGACCTCTGCAATGATGTCATTATTTCATTCATGTGTCCCATAGTGTGCATCCAACCATTATCTAAGTCACTTCATGCCCATCACATCCACCTTCCTTAACTGCTCAGCCTTTACTGCCCAGGTTTCTGTACCATAAAGAAGTGCTGTTCATAATGTGGGTTTGGGCACCTTACTTTTCAGTTTCTTTGATATTATTCTGTCACACACACACACACCTTCACACTCTGTGCCATATGGCTGCAGCCCCCTCTGATTCTAGCTTTGCCCCCCTCCCATTCAGACTTGCCTTCTCCTCAACAACCCTTCACAGATACTTGAAGCTGTTTTCCTGTTCTGTTATCTTCCCTTCAGTCACAATTTTCTTCTTCTTCTGATTTCTCTGTTTGCTGCTATGACAACTGTCTTGTCCGAATGCAATTTCATTCAATGTGACTTCAGTTTTGTATTCACACCCCAATCATTTGCTGAACTTCTTGTTCACAGTCTGCTTGTAATGATACATCGTCTGTGTACATCAGCTTTGTTGACCTGTCCCCTCCAACTAGTTTGTTACTGTAGTCCATCACCAGTATAAACAACAGTGAGCTCAGAGCTCAGCCTTGATGCACACCCAACCCCACTGGGAACTCCTCTGCAAATCCGAATACTGTTAGCACTTGTGCCATTGGGTCCTTCTACATAGTCTGCACTATTTCTATCAGTGTTTCTGGGACCAAATCAGCTTTGTCCAAAGCTTTCAGCAAGTCTTGGAAAGCTTATTTAGACTCCTTCCTCATCTAGGATTCCTTCATCTTTATCTTCTTCTCCACTATCTGTCTCACTGCCATCATTAGACTGACCATGCTACTTCCAGATCTGAACCCAAACTGCTCATCTCCTGCCTTACTTTCTGTTTATATGTGTCTATCAATCATCCTTTCCTGCAATTTCTGGAAACGTGACAGGAGTTTGCTACTTCAATGCTGCCTGCAATTGAGAATGTGTAAGGTAATGAAAAAAACAACACCAGGGAACTTGATGTGAGATTATATAACAAAGGATGGGATAGCAAAACTACACTCTCTTGCATCACCAGTAATATTCACAGTAATCAATGAATAACAGCAAACTGGTTGAGCTCCACATAAAAATTGCACATACACAAGAAATCAATCAGTATCTCAGTCGTCCGCTGCATGGCTGATTGTGACTTCATGTTGTCTGTATTAAGCAAGCCAAGTGTTTGATAAGCTTTGAGACACTAAGTGTTCCCATCATGGACCACTGTGACAGGTGTACCTAACTAGGCTAATGGGGACTAATGCCATTAAGAACCTGAATGTGTACAACTGTAGAGCATATGTGCAGAAATCCTTATCATGAATTCACAGTTAAAGACTCACATTCCTGGACCTTTAACCTCAAGCAAGACTGGACTAACCTAACAGTACACAAAGTACAAATGCATACATGCATATACAAGCAAATAGTTGGCTAAATCCATCTGATGAAGAAACAAACTGACCAACCATGATGTATTCAGTTGAAACAAACAGAATTGAAGTAAAATAAATCAAAATGGTGGCTGTTCCCATCCAAGTGTAAGTAACCACCCACACACCCACAGCAAAGTTAAAATAGGAAACTTCTGAAATAAATCTCCCACACACAAGAGACCATACTCCTAGGAGATTTTAAAATAGACTGGACTAACTGTACCAAATACAACCCCTCTACCCATATTAATCTTCATGGGTTTACACAAATCATAGACACCCCAACTAGAATAGACAAAACATCTAATTGTCATTCCATCTTAGACTGGATACTTCTGTCTGACCCTCCTTCGCACACCAATCAGGCTGCCTACCAGACAGCTTGAGTGACAACCAACCAACATATCTTATTAGGAATAAATCCCACCATTCTAGCCAATCCACCCTTAGAATAGTTCATAACAAAAGGAACTTCAAAGCTAAGGACCTAAACAACGAACTCAAACACTGTAATTGGTCCCCCCTAAAACATCTACCCCTTGATGAAGCTTTAGATTACTTTAGCTCCACCTTTCTCAATGTCCTGAGCCATTATGCACCAGCCTGAACTATCAGACTTAAAATAAACTATGCCCCCTGGTTAACAAAAGAGACTAAAGCCTTAATGAAAGATAGAGTCAGAGCCTGGGCTCAATATCATCAACTGAGAAACACTGCCTCAAAACAAAACTACTCTGCACTCTGTAATAAGACCAAGCAACTCATTAAACTTGACACAGCCAAATACTACAAAACCTTACGAGAAAGATACACTAATAACCCTCAGAAATTCTGGGCCTCTATAAATAAATTACTGCACCCAGGTAAAACCAGCACTCCCACACCTATATTACCAACCAACAATGAGGATACCCCAACACAATTCAATAAATTCTTTACTGAAACAGTACAAGCTCTCTCTAATACCCTAAATAGCACCACCAACCCCATCCTTTCTCTAACCCCCACTACCCCTACTAAAAACAGTCTCCATCTAGCTTCTCCTTGTCTCCAGCACCCACTCAACTTATTACTAAACTCCTCAAAAAATTAAAACCTACCACACTATCTGCTGACAAACTCCCAGATGATTTCCTTCAACTATCAGCTGAAACCATATCCTACCCTGTATCTATCCTCATAAACAGATCCATATCTGACTGTAAAGTACCTAACCTGTGGAAAATATCTCATATTATTCCACTCCACAAAGGTGGCAACTCCCTATAACTGACCAACTACTGCCCAATTGCAATTTTATCACCTTTATCAAAAATTTTAGAAAGGGTAGTACATTCCCAGCTAATGCAATACCTCCTAAAAAATAGCCTTATATCAACATCCCAACATGGTTTTTGGTCTTTCCATAGTACCCCAACAGCCCTACTGTCTTATACCAATATAGTCAATTCCCACAGAAACAAAGGTATTTTTGTATCTTCTGTATTCCTAGACTTATCTAAAGCCTTTGATATGGTCAGCCACAACATACTTCTCAAAACTCTGTCTACCCTCAACATAAACTCCATCACCATATCATGGTTCAATAACTATCTATCTGGCCGACAACAAGCAGTGCTTTGGCAGGACCAACTACCCCCCCCCCCCCTTCTACCTGTAACTATAGGAGTTCCACAAGGGTCAATACTTGGGCCTCTACTTTTCTCTTTATATACAAATCAGATAGCAGCTTCCTCTCCCTCTGCCTCTATAGTGCAATATGCAGATGACACCACCATCATATGTGCCGTCCCAACCTTAAGCAAACTTCAAACAATAACACATGATAACTTTACTCTGGCTGAAACATGGTTTTCTAGCATTAAACTTCTACACAACCCTAAAAAAACAAAACATATTATCTTCAGTCCTGGTAGATCCTCTCCACCAAATGTTGACTTCACCAGAAAATCTAGGAATAACACTACTATCACCCCCAACAACACACACCAAACTCCTAGGAGTAGTAATTGACAACAATCTCAAATTTGACATACACATAGCACAAACAATCAAAAAAGTAAACAAAAAACTGGGTCTCCTTATAGGAACAGGCAATTCATGACCAGCTATACCAAAGCCGCTGTCGCAAGAACTCACCTGTTATCCACCCTAATGTACGCCTCCCCAAATCCTGACTAATCTTCGCCAAAGTGAACAAAACAAAATGGCATCTTGCTACAACAAGAATGCTAAGTTTGCCACTGACGCCTCATATAGATCCCATCACTGTCTCTCTCTCAAACAGCTCAACTGGCTTGAGTTGCCCCAACTACTACTAATTACACAACTCTTCATAGCCCATAAACTGTACTACCACCCTGACAAAACTCCAGTGAGCTAATACAGCCCTACACCACCACCGCCTTAAGATCTACAGACCAAAATCTCATAACTGTCATTAAACACAAGAATGAAGCAGGCAAAGCTCTCTTTGCTTGTACAATAGCTAAATTTTGGAACTCACTCCCAAAGCACATAACTTCTACCAGCTCGGTCTCACTATTCAAGAAACTACTTAACACCCACTACTCTACTAATTGGCTGTGCCCTTGTGACCCCCCCCCCCCCAGATTAACTCACTTTCCTTTCAGTACTGCTATGATTCTGCAGAACCGTCACCACTTATCTATTAACTACTTCATTCTTAACAAACAAGGTTTTTAAATTACTTATTTTTCCAAACAATGTTATTCAGAAGGTTTTTTGTTATACTTCACCTATGTAAAATGTTAAATATGTTCCAATATGATTGTATGGGAATGTACTACTGTTTCTGTTTATATTTTATATGTGGAACTTTTCTCCCCGGAGCCTCTGCTGAAAATGGACCTGCATCCAGTCAGACTTTCCCGGTCATCAAATGTTAAATAAAATAAATAAATAAATAAAATGAGTCAACACATTACTGTGTAGTAAAAAAAAAAACAGGACAAGTACACAAAATACATAATTGTACCCATTTATTCCTCACCATGCACCCACAGAACAGGAACTGAACCACTGACTTATCACTGCCTTACAAGCTGTCAAAAATAAAAAGTTGCACTTACCTGTAATACCCAGCACCTGTCTGTTGTATTTATGATTCACACAGTCTTCTGGTAGTAGTGGTAGTAGTCTTCCTCTACAAAGATGACAATTTCAAAATAATTCCTCCAAAAAATTAGCCACGTGGTTGATATCCATGTAACAAGGCATCACTCAACAGTACTGTCTCTTCTTTTACAAGAGAAAAGACTGCAAGAAAGTCTCTTCCAACTTCCACTCTGACTGTGTGTTCTGACCTGAAACAAAAATCCTGTAGGAAGTTCAAAGCATGCCATACCTCCTACACAGCCATACCCCACCAATAATGGCTTCTGTGCCACTTAAATGGGAAGTATTGATAGAATAGGAATCTGTCAGACCTGAGGAATGAATCTCTGTCTCCACCACCTCGTTAATGTGAATGGGAACATTTTCACCTCTTTTCAGTGTCTCATTGAGATGAATTGAGAGGTTTTTTTACCTGCCTCCACACCTGCTGTGGTATTGTCTTTGCAAAAGACACATACAAATTGTGAACTGTGTGTGAAGACTGAGATGAAAGCTGACAACAAAAGTTTAAAGCCTTGTATATGGGCAATGCTGATACAGACTGACTACATCAGAATACTTTGCAAATGATCGTATTTTACAAGGATTCATGCAGATGACTGTATGGTCACTGGCCCTCACTAGTACATGGCAAGTGATATAAAAAATCATTCTTCTATAATAACCAAGGCATTCTAAACTAGACTGTGTGATGACTGTAGCTGTGACCTAGTAGTTGAGTAAAATCATGCATACAAAATATTTGGTCACTACGGCTTTGCATTCCAGAGTCACCTAAATTAGGAAGGTTTGCAACATGAAATAAATAGTCTGTCAGCAGCAATTAAACAGTGTCTGCAAACTACTGCACAACATATCAACACCCAAAAAGTGGAAACTTTAAATGTCCAGAATGGTAGCCTATTACAAAATGGTATGCAACTGAGGGGAAGATGCAGGTTCTGTATCCTGCCAAGGGACAGAAAGTGGCTGCTGGATGACATCAGTCTCCACAAGTCAGAAGATGATGATTAATGGAAACGGTGAAGAAAATGATTTACTAAATCAATGTCTGGGTACTTGGTAGAATGACAGTCATAGATGGGTCACATGTCGAAGGATGGATTGTCGGCTTAGAGGTATTACTCTCACTTTGGGTGTAAGAGATGCCAGGCTCATATCCCACACAAGCCTTGCATTTTACCCAGCCTTGTTGGATCTGTTGCACATGTGCAAAACAAACAGCACAGGAAACACTAGATCCGAGGATCTGAACTTCTTTTGTGACATAAGCAGAACTTACTGAATAGACAAGTATGTGTCCCAAAGGGTCCCCACACATTGGAATAGGCTCCACAACCATGTTCAAACAAAACCTTGACAATTTTATGGGAAACTGTAAACAGCCTGGCCTCTATATCACTTATGGATAGAAGGTCTCAACAGTAAAAGTATTAACCTACCACACCCCCTATAAATACACACACAAACCCATATTCACATTTACACACACACACACACACACACACACACACACACACACACACACACACACACACACACACACACACACATACACAAACACACGCACACACATGTACACACACACACACACACACACACACACACACACACACACACACACACACACACACACAAACATATACATACACACATATAGACACAAACAAAGACACACAGGATTGTAGGACGATACTAAGCTATTGGCCCAGAGGTCCTTATAAGCCTAGCCAAGAATTACACCCATTTTCCCACTAAGTCATCACCTGTTTCTCCTCCCCAGCAGGGACACAGGTGGGATCCCAGGGATGTATTTTCTGTTTCCCAACCAGTGATCCAGGTTCCTGTTAAAGAGGGCTAGTGAGGTACTCGGCTTGACATGGAGAGGGAGTCTATTCCACAGATGGGAGAGTTTTTGGACACAAATCTATCCCACTAACAAGTTCTGTTAATGTGACTGGTGCCAGAAACATGGCCTCAAACTGAATGCCAAAAAATGCATCATCATCCCTTTTGGGGAGAATAATGTCCTCACAAATTATCAAATTGATAATAAGGCACTAAGCACACAATCAGTCGTGAGGGACTTGGGCACCCAGGTTGATTGCAAACTGACTTTTGACCACCATATTGCCTCCCTTGAATGGAAAGTTTTCTACATAGCCCACCTCATTAGTAAGGGTATCTCATCCAGGGACAAGGTGGTCATAACATCCCTTTATTCTTCCCTTATAAGACCCATTATTGAGTACAATGCCCCTTTTGGCATGTACCTCATAAAGCACTTGCAGCAGCTGAAGAGACCACAGAGGTTCCTCACCTGGAGAATCCAGGGCTTAAAACATCTACCCTACACAAATACGCTAAAAGCCCTGTCCCTCTACTCAGTCTCCTACAGACTCCTCAGAGGTGGCCTCTGTCTGGCATACAAAGCAACCTCAGCTAAGAATCCTACCCCCTTGGACAGGGGTTCCTGAGCTTTAGACAGATGGGGTAAAAAAGTATACACCTCTGCAACTCTTGCTATTAGAGCACTAAATTGTCAGTTCCACATGCAGAAATATCTGCAGCATACCATGGAACTCCTCAAACAAAAAATATCTTCCTTTCCTGCTTGTGCAGAAAATAAAGAATTACAAGAGCTTATGCATTCTGCAAGCCAAGTTACTAAGCACACCTTGCAATGTGGCTTTGATGCCCCCTAGAAGCTTCTTGCAGGGCAGCATTCACTGGTTCTGTCCTTAGAAGGCATGCTTGGCTTAAGGAACAGATCTTGCCAGACCATGTCAAATCAAAATTATTGGACGCACCATTAAACAAAGACAATTTGTTTGGCACCAAGGCAGAAGAGGTCTTAAAAAAGATGGAAGAAAAAGCTAAATCTATGCAGACAGTTAAAGACTTTTTACAGGTCCAGCCTCCAAGGTTCAGTAGGCATTGCCCCTCCAATCACTGGACCTTTCTGGCCCCCTCCAGGCCAGCTCAGCCAAGACCCAAGGGAAGTAGACCCCGCAGACAGCAGTCCCAGGGAATGCAGAGATCTAAGCAATGGAGTTCCTCCTTTTCAAAACAAGGAGTGCTAAGCCACCCCTTTATGGTAAGAACTCACAATGACTTTACACCTCCACCTCTTATCTCTGTCCACCTGCTTGTGCTTCTAGGAGGAAAACTCCCCTTCCATGTAAACAACTGGGCCTCTATTACTAATGACCGATGGGTCCTCAACATAGTGTCCCCTGGGATACAAATTTTATTTCCACACTCTGCCATCCCCAAAAGGGCTCCCAGATCTTCCTCTAAACCAGTGGGCAAAGGCCAAAAAGCAAGTCCATTCCCTACTCTCTATGAGGGCAATACAGCATGTTCCTGCAGACCAGATAGGACAAAATTTATATTCCAGACTCTTCCTGGTACCCAGAAAAGAGGGGGCCTGGCACCCAATCCTCGATCTATCCATTCTAAACACCTTTCTGGTGATACCAAAATTCAAAATGCTCACCCTCCAGCAGCTTCTTCCTATGCTTTCCAACGATGCTTGGTTAGCCACCCTAGACCTAAAAGAGGCCCACCTACACATCCCAGTCAGGGAATCTTGCAGGAAATATCTATGTTTCAGGGCAGGATCTATGCACTTTCAGTTCTCTGCACTTCCCTTTGGCTTATCCACTGCTCCCAGAGTTTTCACAAAATGCCTGGCTCCAGCCATTGTGTTTGCAGACCAAGAAATATTCAAATGTACCCGTACTTAGAAGACGATTGCCTGATTCAGGCAGGCAGTCAGGAAAAGCTGTTAAAGCACCTGACCTTTGTAAAGGACCTACTGACCTCCCTGGAGTATACTATCAATGAAGAGAAATCAAAACTAGTCCCCACACAAAAAAAAAAATGTATTCCTGTGAGCAAGCCTGGACACAGCATCCCAGATGGCATTCCGTAATCCAGAAAAACAAGCCTACCTGACAGGTTACTTCTCTCAGCAAGCCACCAGAACCCAGTTATCCACAAGGAAAATCCTGCAAGCTCTAGGGTTCATGGCCTCCTGCATTCTACTCATTCCATATGCTAGACTGCATATGAGGAAACTACAATGGTACCTAAAAAGCCTTTGGTGTCAACACTCTCAAGACCTGGAAACTATCATACCTATGATATCCTGTCTAAGGAAAGATTTTCTTTGGTGGGCAGCAGCATGCAGCCACAACAAGGGACCTCCATTCTCACATCCCCATGCCATCCAGACCCTCACCACAGATGCATCAGACTATGCCTGGGGTGCACACCTGGACAGCAGGTGAATTAAGGGTTATTGGAGCCCAAATCAAATACATCTGCACATCAACCAAAAAGAGATGCTAGCTGTTCAGCATGCCCTGACAGCTGTCAGATCCCTATTCTCCCCAGGGCCTCTAGTGATCAAAACAGACAACACCACAGTGCTGTGGTATATCAACAAGCAGGGAGGGACTCACTCTTATCTTCTCTCTGCATGCTCGCCATGAGCCTTTAGAACATGGCCTCAGCCATGCGAATATACCTGCTAGCACAATTCCTGCCAGGCTCCCTAAACTCTCTGGCAGACAACTTAAACAGAAACTTGCCAGACCCACATGAGTGGCAGCTAGACCACAGAATCTTCAGCCTCGTAACCCAGAAATGGGGCTGCCCCAAAGGTGGACCTCTTTGCCTCCCACTCCAATCATCAGCTCAGCAAATTCTGCACCAGGGAACCTCACAGCAAGGCCTGAAAGTGGATGCTCTGTCCTTCCAATGGGTAAACCTTGATCTATGCATTTCCCCCTCTACCACTCATTTTGAGGGTACTACTCAAAATAAGGGAGGAAAAACCAAGGGAAATCTTGATTGCCCCAGACTGGCCATGCCAGCACTGGTACCCACTGCTGAGCAGCCTGTCACCCTGCCACCATGGCACCTACCTCAGATCCCAACACCCCTGACCCAGAAGAATGAAGAATTCATGCATCCATGATTGCAGACCCTGAACCTGGCAGCCTGGCTTATTCCCTGACCTCTGTTCCAGCTTCCAGCCTAAGCAAACAAGTCCTGGATGTTATACATGAGACCAGACACCCCAGCACTAGAAAATCTTATGCTGACAAGTGGAAAAGGTTTTGCACCTGGATCCAGGTTAAGGGAGCCAAAATGGTGCAGCCCTCCCTACCTCTCATCCTGGATTACCTGGCAGACCTACTACACAGGGGTCTATCCTTCTCTTCTATTAAAATTCATGCCTCTGCCATCTCTGGTCATTACAGCACAGAGCCACCTCTCTTCTCACACCCTCTCATCAAACAGTTCCTAAGAGGGGCTAACAACTTTTAGCCACCCAGAAGAGCTCCTGCCCCAGCTTGGGACCTTAACGTTGTGTTGGAAAACCTCACCCTACCCCCCTTTGATTCTGAGCTTCAGCAGAGTTAAAATTCTTCTCTTGGAAAAAACTTGCTTCTGGCCATCACTTCAGCTAGAAGAGTTTCAGAGCTACAAGCACTCATGGCTGTAGAGCCCTTCATCACTTTCCATGCTGACAGGGTCTCCCTCAGGATTAACCCATCCTTCATGCCTAAAGTGGTGTCCAGTGTGGCTCTTGACCAATCCATTCATTTGCCCACCTTTTTCCCTAACCCACAAAACAAGGGAGAAAGGATTCTGCACTCTCTAGATGTACACAAACAGCTCAGATTCTATCTGGATAGGACTAAATCTTTTAGAAAAACTGACCAATTGCTAGTCAGCTTCACAGCAGGGGCAGAGGGTAAGGTCATATCCAAACAAACAATCTCCAAATGGATAGCACACTGTATCCATTTCTGCTACAAGCAGCACAGAAAACCACCTGCAAAGGGGGTCAGGACACATTCTACCAGGGCAACCTCCACCTATGCAGCTTTTCTCAGAGGGGTCCCCACCAGGGACATCCTGGAGGCTGCAACATGGACTTCTGTTCACACCTTCACCAAGCATTACCACCTACCTATCTTCTCCAGATCCAGGGCAGGCTTTGCCATCGCAGTTTTGCAGGGCATCCTAGCCAGCCCCCAGTCTTCTTGGATACCTTCACCCTTTTCTTCAGCCTTGGGAATCAACCCAAGTGTGATGATTGCAGCAGTGAAACATGAAGAACATAGTACAGTTGTGTACACTTACCATAAATGTAGATGTTCGAGTATATTCACTGTTGCACTCCTGGTTTCCCATTCTCCATCCCCCTTGTCTTTCTCTCTCTCTCTCTTCCTCTCTCCTTACAGGAAATTTTGGTATTTACTTTCTAACTTAGCTCCCTATTTGGGGGCTCCTGACAGTTGGGGAAAGAAAAACTGATGTAATGGCGTTGGCTGTCTGATTTTATACCACTGTCAACCTGACGTCAGTCCTGGGATGACAGCAACTGACGCAGAGATACTAAGCCTCTGGTATTTGGGCCGACTGAGGGCTGCCCCTGGCAGGATAACCCAAGTGTGATGACTGCAACAGTGAATACACTTGAACATCTACATTTATGGTAAGTATACACAACTGTACTTTCTCCCATCTTTGAAAAAAGTGAATAATTTTGTGGAAGCTGAAGAGTAGGCAAGAAATCACTAAATACTTCTGAGTATGAAAACCACATCAGAATGTGTTGCTACTAGGTAGACATTTTGGATATAGAAAAGACAAAGCTAAAGGTGCAAAGCACCCCCTTTTGTGTAAGTGTTATGGTGGAGAAGATTGATGGGGAGTCTACAAAAGCCATGAATTACCTATATTGTATCTGTAGGTGTAACAGAAACCCAATCTAAAAAAGATTTGTAGATCTGTTTAAGGGACCCAGACAATGTTATTAACTTTAGATTACGCCACTAAAGTGCCCCACTGGGAAATGCAGATGCTAAAAACATTATCAGGAAGGAACAGCTAGGTAGTCACATTCCAACAGTCCTATGCTGTCTGACTAGAGGACTGTTAGACAGAGGACTGTTTCTAAGCTGCACTTACTGTCTCACAGTATATATTACACATACGCATACTGAGTACACAATTATATGTATACACACATAGGATCATAGGAGATTACTAGGCTAATGGCTCTGGGGCCCTTACAAGGCTAGCCATGAGTTTATCCCCAGAAAAGAAACCACAATCAGCACCTGCACCCCTGTCAATGAGGGACACAGGTGGAACCCCTGGGACAAATTTTTGGTTGCCCATCCACACATCAAGGCTACGCTTGAAGAGGGTCAGCAACGTACTTTGACATGTATGGGGAGTCTATTCCAGAGATGGGGTAGCCTCTGGGAGACAAACCTGTCTCTCCAGCAGGTTTTGTTAATGTCACATATTAGATTTAAGCCCTTTGATTGGGTACTACACGAGAAGTTAGACTTATGGATATGGAGCATCTCTAGTAGAGCAGGGTCTGAGATTGCCTCGTAGGTGAGACACAGATCACCTCTGAGCAATCTGTATGATACAGAGTAGAATAATAGTGATTTGAGTCTGTCCACATAGGACTGGTGTTGGAGGCCATGGATTCTCTTTGTGAGGTATTTCTGTGGCCTTTCCAGTTGGTGCAGGTGTTTGGAGAGGTACATACCAAACAGGGCATTGCACTCAATTATTGGCCTAATGAGGGAGGACTACAGAGAGATAATAACCTCCATTTTTCTAGATGTAATCCCTTTACTCATGAGATGAACCAAGTGAAAGGTTTTTCTGACCTGTGCCACTACATGATGGTCAAATGTGTGATTGTTGTCAAATTGTGTACTCAGGTCTTTCATCACAGGTTGTGTGCTTAGGGGGTTGCTGGTAATGTGGTAATCAGTAGGGGCCATGTTTTTGCAAATGGTATGATAATACATTTTTTGCATTTAACTTAAGGCCATGACTTTGGTACCAGTCATTTGTTGCTGTGAGACCCTCTTGCAATATGTTAACATCATTTGGGCATTCAGTGACACCACCCAACTTACAGTCATCTGCAAACATGGTCAGCCACAGGCCTTTTGTCTTTGCTTGGACCTCTGAGAAGTAGATGCCAAACAATAGGGGTCCCAGGACAGATCCCTGAGGGGTGGGGGGGTGGGGGGGCACCATTAGTAACAGGTCTGCTATCGGAGGTAGTGGCACCTATTTTGAACTTGTGGGTCCTATCAGTGAGCCAGTTGGCCACCCACCAGATGACATAGGGATTTATGCCAAGTTCTGTTAGCTTTTCAATGATGAACAAGTGGAAGATTGTGCCAAAGGCTTTGGCCAAGTCAAGGTATGCTGTGTGTAGTGACTTTCCCTCATCCAGTAGCTTGGTGACAGTCTCAAAAAAGTCAACCAGGTTCAACAGGCAAAATCTGCCCTTGACAAATCCGAACTGGGTGGGGTCAAGTGCTTGGAGATTGCTTATGTCCTTGTTTATGAGGTCCATAATAATATGCTCCATAGCCTTACAGATCAGACTTGTCAAGCTAATGGGGCGATAGTTACCAGGGTCAGTAGTGACACCACCTTTGTGCAAAGGGATGACAATGGCAGTTTTCTGCTCTGCTGGAATGAAGCCTGAATTTAGGCTAAGGTTGAATAGGTTGCTCAATGGCGAGGCTAGTTCTTGCTGGAGATGTTACAGAATACAGTCTGGGATACTATCAGGTCCCATGGAAGCTGTGTTCTTTGTCTTGGATAGGGCCTTTAACATTTGATCTATGGAGATGTGAGGTGCGGGGCAAGTATCAGGGATGTTGAATGGGCTTATATGGGGGAGAGGGGATGAAGTTTGCACTGAACTTATCTGCTAGCAGGTGGGCTAAGTCAACAGGATCAGTGTAAGTGGCACTGTTATGAACTAATTCAGAGCAAACCTGGTGTTAGCCATGGAGGTTTCTGACATAACTGAAAAAGGCTTTGTGGTTAGCCTTTTTTTTGGAGGCTAGTTTAGATTCATAATTGTCTTTGGGGGTTTTAACTATTATTTTAGTTTGGTTGTTGAGGCTAAGGAGGGAGTTTTTCCAATTGGGAATTTGTGCTTTTTAACTTTGGAGAACAGTTTCTTCTTTTGTTGTAAAGCCTGTTGATAGAGGATGTCCACCACATAGGTTTGTGTTTCTTTGAGGAGCAGGTTTTAGTTCTGTTGGGCATGGCTGAATCCATGCAGTTGTACAAGTGCTTGTATACTGCACTGGCATGCTGTTTAGCATATTTGTCTGCATCCTTGGGGGGGGGGGTGTGAAGCTACTGATACCCTCCCTTAGAAATTTGTAGTCAGTTTTTGAGAAACATTTTAGCCTGGTTATGGCTGGGGGGGTTGAATGGGATAGACACTTTGAATGAGACTGATCTCGCCAGCATAGAACTTACTATGGTGGTGGTGCAGGAGTCACACATGTTGGTGAGAACCAAATCTAGAATGCTATCTCTCCTTGTGGGGGATGAGATAATCTGGTCTAGTGCATTAGAAATGATGAAATCAAGGAATTGTTGGGTGAGTGCATTAGAGCAGGAATAGTTCACCCAGTTTATGGTGGGTTAGTTGAAGTCACCAAGGATCAGGGTTTTAGGGGGTACCTTGATGGACTCATGTAGGTCTAGGTAGGAGGAGTGGGTGCCCTGAGTCATGAAGGGGGGGGTGTCTATAGCTGGCTATAACTTGGATGGGTGTCTTTCCAATTGTCAGTTGCACCGGGAGAAGTTCTAGTGCATCATGCTGGCAAACCAGTCTGGAGGTGTGCTTGTCTTTAAAGAAAATAGAAGCTCCACCACCCTTAGTCTTCCCGACCTCATTCTGGGGACAGAATGTGTGGAATGATACATAGCCTGGTAAGGCAGGGGTGCTGTCTACAGCCTTAAACCAAGTTTCCATGACTGCACAGATGTCAGCATCTTCCAATGCTAGGACAGCCTCCATTGAGTTTATTTTCAGGTTAAGGCTTCTAGCGTTTAGCAGCATGACCTTCAATTTGATTTTTGACAGATCTTTTATGTTGGAAGATTTATCTGTGGGACATTGCTTAAAAAAGGCACAATGGGGGAGGCAAGAGCCTTGGCCAGAATTATGAATCCCTGGGTAACAAGTGGAGGCCATCTCTGGCAAAGCATCAAGGCCTGTCAACCATGTCATCCCAGGCAGACATATACTGAATCCCCTTGGACTGACACCAGAAACTAAGCCAATTGTTGAAGTCAATTATTTTTTGTTGGTATTGTGGTATCATTCTTGATGAAGATAGGATGCTGCTTAGGGCTAGGGTCATACCTGCCTGGGACACACACTCTAACAACTCAATAATTTCTCTCTTCATATAGTCCAAGGAGGTACATCTCAAGTCATTCACACCAACATGGACAATGACAGAGTCATACTTGTACCTGTTGTGAAGAGACTTAAGTGTGTGCATGATGTGGCGGATTCTGGCACCTGACAAACAACTGACTGTGATTTTCTCCTTGTTGAGCCTGGTGAGGGGGACATCTGTGTGTCTCACAATTGAGTGACCAATGACTAGTATGTTTGGTTTAATGTTGTGCTTTATGGGCTTATGAGTTTATTGTTATGCCTTATGGGCTGTGTTTGTGAGACACTGGTGTATTATCTGCTGTCTGTAATGTGTTTGGTGCTGTGTGTGGAATATATGTGAGTGTGTTTTGGAGGTCTCTGCTGTTTAGGTAAGTTTTTATTGAGGACCTCTGTATATGTGGGTGTGTTGTGCTGGCAATCTCCTCTTTGCTGGGGGTACTGACTGCGGCTCGAGAGAGGATGGATTCCAGTTTAGTAATATAGATGCATCTCTTGCAAGAAGAATTATGTGCTAGGAGAAGAGGGTTGTCAGTGAACATGAGGCAGCTGCTACACTGTCTCACTATGCCCATGTCGACCAGGCTGGCAGGAGAAACTGATATTTACATATAAACAAATATACAAAGGCTCAACTACTGTTTCTCAAATCAGCAGCAAGATTAACACAAATTTCATGTGCTGAAACAAAATATCCATCTCAAAAAGTCAACAAAACGTGCAAAAGAAAACTGGAATAGAAATGTGAAAAAATAAACAGGTACACAATGAAATAACTGTTCACACAAAAGTGCAGTAATATTGGCCAACTGTAAGAACTGAAACTCAGAGTGCTATGCCAGTTAAAGCATAAAATATTTCAACAAATGAACAATATATATTAATATATCTGCTTGTTCAGCAGTTAGATGAAGTGCAAAAGATGACATGAGTAATTTATCACAGTTTAAATTAGTCCTAAATATAAACATGTACTCTTAACTGTACTGCTCGTTGTGTGGCATAAGCAACTTATATGGCATCCACCTTCTACAGATGGTTGCATCTCTAAATGACCTTCACAATGTTTACCTGCTGTCTAGCAACACAATGTAGCCACCTCTTTCACTTGCCATAACCAAAGCAACACTCATGTGCCCCCATATGTAAAACCTGTTATCTAATTTGTAAGTCTACTGTCACCAATCACAAAAATATTGTAGTAATAATAATAATAATTATTATAATAATGTACTTGTCTCACTTCCAACCTTCCACTGTGACCACCAGTTTTAAACTAAAGTGATTTCCCTAGAAACTGACAATCAGCAATCAGCTTTGAAAAAAAAGCATAACCAACATCCCCCAAAAAAACATAAATAATCTTAATTTCCACACTAGATGGATTTATGCAATGCTTAATCTCAGTAGTTTGTGATACGTGCATTACCCTGCTAATAAACTCAAGTAAATAAATACGTGCAGTGAATTAATGAAAACACTGTAAACAGCCCAATTTTAAGCTTCTATTTCAATGAAATGAAAATCAGCCAACTGAGGTTTAACTCACAAAGATAAAATATCTTCACACCCAATTTTGTCTCTTTGGATAGAGCCAGTCTCATTAAATGG
>NC_056732.1:846559964-846562464 GCF_019279795.1 Protopterus annectens
ACACGTGCAACACATATCTCACAAAGCCAGTGTGCTGAACAGTCACAGCCTTTAAGGCTAAAAAACGCACCTGATACACTTGTAATAGGTGACTCTATCGTCAGGCACACTGACATCCCGCTCACCAGGCTGAACAAGGAGAGGGTCACGGTGAGCAGCCTGTCGGGCGCTAGGATCTGCCACATAACACAAGCACTCAGGTCACTCCAAGGCAAGTACAAATATGACTCAGTCATTGTCCATGCTGGTGTGAATGACCTGAGACGTACCTCCCTGGACTACATGAAAAGAGACATAAAGGAGCTCTCTGAGCATGTAGCCCAGGCCGGAATGACCCTGACCTTGAGTAGCATCTTACCCTCACCAAGAACGATGCCACAATATGAAGACAAGATGATCAATTTCAACAACTGGCTTAAGTACTGGTGTCATTCAAAGGGGATCCAATGCCTGTCAGCTTGGGATGATATGCTCGACAAGCCACGATGCTTCACTAGGGACGGCTTGCACCTGTCACCCCTGGGCTTTCAGATATTGGCAAAGTCTCTTGCTACCCCCATAGTGCCTTTTTTAGGCAAGGCTCAAAAGACAAACCCACCTCCATAGGTATCACAAGGGATAAGAAACTAAGAGTAATGCTACTCAACGCCAGAAGTCTAAACCTCAAGATGCACGCACTCGAAACTCTCCTTAGCATGGAGAACATCGATATCTGTGCAGTAACAGAAACCTGGTTCAGGGCTCCGAGAGCACCCCAGCACTACCAGGTTCTACCTCATGCCATGCTTTTCGCCCCAAAACTTGGACCGAACCACAAAAGGAGGGGAGTATCGATATTCATCAAAGATACCCACACCTCCAGGTTGGTGGCAAAGCACGAAGCATCAGAGACTATCCATGTGCAACTAACAGTGGGTAAAACTGTCTTCCAGTTTATAGCCTGCTACAGACCACCCTCCCAAACCCAGGAACCCCACTCGGCCTTCCTGAGAACACTGGAAAATATGAAGGTCTCTCCAAACACCATTATATTGGGCGACTTCAACTACCCAAACATAGACTGGGAGCATTACTCTAGCTCCAACACCCTAGCCCAAAGCTTCCTAGAATTTATAAACTCAAATGCTATGGAACAACTTGTTACCACTCCCACAAGAGGGGAAAACATACTGGACCTGATCATCACCAACATGGGGACTCTATTCTCCAGACCAGAAGTGTATCCCTCACTGGTAAGATCAGACCATAAACTAATCTCACTGGATATTCACATCCCGACCCCACCCCCTGCCCAAAAAACCACAGTGAAAAACTTCTCTAAAGCAAATTTCACACTCCTCAAAACCAAGGTGGAATCCTTCAAAGCCCCCGGGCCTGTGGAAAATACGGCCCAGACCGCAGAATCCTTTATAAACGCATTCTATGAACACCTTCAGGAATGCATGGATTATGAGATCCCAAATAAAACCAAGACCCAATCCTCCAAAGGCAGACGTCCTGTCTGGTGGACCCAGGGCCGGCCTTAGCTGAAATGGCTCCCTAGGCGAAGTAGTACTTCAGTGCCCCTTAAGCCCCACCCACACCATACTCCTGAAACACCCCTATAAGCCACACCCACATGAAGTTCACTCCCCAAGAAAGCCACTCCAGTCATTTCCTTTAAATACTTAAATGCACAGGAGGAAGATACCTTGTAATATAGTTAAACTGCAAGTGAAGGAAAATGGATTTTTTTTTAATAAGCCTGCTTTATCTGTTGCTCCTTCAGACATTTTACTGTAAAAGTCATGTCCTCAGAAAATACTAGCCCATGTGCCTTCTTTCAAAAGGATGCTCAAGTTAATCTAAACAGTTTAATTTACTATGGGTGGGCGAGCAAGCCTTACAGCTCAGTGAAAGTAGAATAGCAACCTCTCTCCTCCCTGTGTACAGTAGCTTAAACTAGAACAGCACAAACACAGACAGACTTAGCATAAGCAGTAAACTTCTCTGCCCTTGAAACGGCATGAAAACCAACATTCATAGGAAATGCATCTGGCCAGTGGCGGATTAGGTTTACTTTTGGGTCGTTTTCAAAATAGACTCCTTGCACACATTTTAGGGCAATGCATACATGAATTTGTTCTTTTATTCACCTTCCTGATTGTATTAAATTATATTCCTTGTAAAATACAGCCCCTTGTATAATACATCCCCACTTGTTAGAATGTTTTTAAAAATTGTAGTGTAAAACATTTTAATAAGCAATGAAACAAAGTATAAACCAATGACAAAATTACCCATTTCAGAAAATTCCAACCATAAAAGGCAACCCAGACTTCTGTCATGACAATCTACCAATATCACTCGATACACAATCTCTACAGAAGTAAAATCATTGGAATAATTCCACATTAACAGAAATCTGTAACTAATGAAGAGGTTGCTACTGGCAAACAACTTTACACCTCAGTGTTTCATCTACAAATTCAGTGACTGTTGCCCTTGCATTAATCTATAT
>NC_056732.1:846567464-846622464 GCF_019279795.1 Protopterus annectens
TAATCCAAAGGAAAACACGCAGAGACATAACTCTTCTCTTGAACGGCTGGCCTGACTTAAACTCCGTGCGGAACTACAGAATGCATTTTGATGATGTTGGCATTGTGACGCATGCGCATTTCTCCTTAAGGAAGACTCACACAACAAACTACAGATTTTTTTTTTAAAGCCTCCTGGCTAACCTGCAGCTGTAAGTGGGAGGTTGCTTGCCGCGCCTCCCCTCCCCCACCCTCCGCCCTCTGGTTCCAGCGCCAAGAAGAGCGCAAACTTTAGAATTAAAATAAATACATACAATGCGCCCTTTGCAAGGCTGGCCTGTATGACGCCCTAGGCGGTCGCCTAGTTCGCCTATGCCTATGGCCGGCCGTGGGTGGACCCCAGCCATAAACAAACTATACAATAGAAGGAGGAAGCTATTAAATGATAGAGCAAAATCCCAAAAAGGGAAGCATCACTGATCAGTATTAGCAAAAAACTACGGGCACTCATAAAATTGTCTAAGGCCAGCTTCAAGAGAAAAATTGCACAGGACACTAAGGATAATCACAAAGCTTTCTTTAGTTATGTTAGGAACCTGGGTGGTAATTCCCAGATATGCTCAGAATTAGTCCAAAATGACAAAAAATACACTGAACCCACAGACATTGCCAACATCCTAGCTGACAGGTTCAGCGCAAACTTCTCAACCCCCCTCCCCACCAATAGGGCAAATATCTATCCCAGCAGAGTGCTGCCCCCCTGACATCTCAGATGCTCAGGTAAGAGCCGCCCTCTCCAAAGCAAAAAATACAGCATAAATGGGACCAGACAGTGTCCCGGGCTGCATCCTACATGAACTCCAAGGAGAGCTAAACCCAAACATAAAACTACAGTTCAATCTCAGCCTTACTACAGGATATGTGCCCAAAGAGTGGCATACAGCAACAGTGGTCCCTCTCCATAAAGGTGGTGCCTCAACGGATCCTGGAAACTATCGCCCCATAAGCCTGACTAGCTTGGTCTGCAAAGCTATGGAAAGGATCATCATGGACTTCATAAATAAAGATATTGGGGACCTACAGACACTGGATCCTACCCAGTTCGGCTTTGTTAAGGGCAGATCCTGCCTCTTAAACCTGGTTGATTTCTTTGAAACAGTCACCAAGGCCATTGACGAGGGGAAGGTGGTCCACACAGCCTACCTGGACCTCGCAAAAGCCTTCGATACAATACCCCACTTGAGCATTATAGATAAGCTCACCAGCTTAAATATAAACCCCTATGTCACTAGATGGATTGCAAACTGGCTCAAGGACAGAACCCACATGGTTAGAATTGCTGGAGCCATGTCAGACTCCAAACCAGTTACAAGTGGTGTCCCACAAGGCTCAGTCCTGGGACCTCTCTTGTTCGGTATATATTTCTCGGAGGTACAGGCCAACACGGAAGGACTGTGGCTGACCAAGTTCGCAGATGACTGCAAACTGGGCGCCATAATCGACTCTCCAGCTGACACAAGCATCCTCCAAAAGGGCCTCATAGAAACAGACAACTGGTGCCAGAGCCATGGCCTCAAGCTAAATTCCAAAAAGTGTATAGTCATCCCCTTTGGCAAAAACAAAGTGCCCACAAATTACCACATAGGTGGTAATCCATTAAGTACAGAAGAAGTAATTAGAGACCTGGGGACCCAAGTTGATAGCAATCTCTCATTTGACAATCACGTGGCCAAAGTGGTTAGAAAAACATTTTATATAGCCCACCTAATCATGCAGGGATTCACATCTAGATCAGGGGAGGTCATCGTGCCTCTTTACTCATCCCTCATCAGGCCCATAATTGAGTACAATGCCCCTTTTGGGATGTACCTTACCAGACACCTGCAGCAACTGGAAAGACCCCAAAAGTACCTCACCAAGAGGATCAAAGGGCTCAAACAGATGCCATATGCTGCCCGGTTAAAGAAACTCCAGCTCTACTCAGTGGCATACCGCCTATTCAGAGGCGATCTGTGCCTGACGTATAAAGCTATGTCCAACCCAGAATTAATGGACATGCTGCACCTCAGAAAATCCAAATTCCATCGAGCTACGCGCTCGAGAGACTTGAACCTCAGCACTGAAATAAATAGGACATGCTGGAGGGACAGATTCATAACCCAGAGGCTCCCTTCACTCTGGAATAAAATCCCAGTCCAGGTTAGGCAGAGTCCCTCATTGACTGTCTTCAAGAATAATCTTGATGAGTGGATGGGAGATCATAGGTTTACCCTGGGTATCACTTCTGTGTCACTGTTAGACAGAGGCACAGTATAGTAATCTCGAAAAAGGGCATAGCAAAATAAATTTAAAATGGGTGGCGAAAGCCAAACACATTCTGGCTAGGCTTATAAATGCCCTAGGGCAGATAGCCTAGTATGAACCTATGAACCTATGAACCTATGAATAAGGACCTGCACCTAGTCACTGAAAAGCACCAACGTTTCTTTAACTGACTTGTCCCAAAGCAAGAAACTTTACTAACTGAAAGTGAAGTGCAGGACTTCATGATGCCTGTTTACCGTAATTTCTGTCTCAGGAACAAAGATTTGTTTATGCAAGCATTTACATTGAAGAAAAGAGAAAGGAATTAAGGTTCTTAAAGCTGAATATGCAGCTATGTTTAACTTTTTTTTGTTGTTTTTCTAGCAATGCAACAGAAGTAATTAATAAGTGCATGATTTTGACTGCCAGCAATTTTTCAGAAGCAGCAGAGCTCAAGTACAACTAGCTATACAACGGTGGCAAGATGACAAGCTTGCTTATTTACTAAATGATTCTGACATCAAGTGCAACAAAATAAAAATGTTACATAAGTTGCATGGAAATTCATTATAAGGTTGTACAGTGACTTCTCCTGGAAGATAAGCATGACTGTTACATGGGAAACAGTGCATACTATATAGATCAACTAATCGTGAAGCATCATCAAGAGTTTTTATGAAAAAAGAACAGAACATTGCAGCAGTACAAATAATATGTTAGAGTGATAGATGGAGGTAATGTTTACTTTTATGACCCATGCTTAACATTTCTTTTTAAATAAAATGTTAACATGAAGGATTGCACTTCGACAAGCAAATTCCTTTGGAAAAGGCTTCTGAAGCAGACTTGAAATGATAAGATATAGCCTAAAATAAGGGGCAGGGCAAAAGACTAAACTTATAAGTGGCTACAAAGTGCTCAAAACATTGCTTTTTAGAATGATCATTCATTGTCGTCACTAAAGAAAGAAACCACAATGAGCAATCGTAAAAAAACAAAGTTTTAATATAAGGAGCAGTTGGTAACCACTTAATAACAGGAATCCCTTGCCATACCACTCAAGGACACATAAAAAAAGTATATGTACAGATGTCTTGCATGCAAGGGCTTACCAACTGCTCCTGACATTAAAACTTTGTTTTTTACAAGGATCATGGATTGTGGTTACTATAGAAATGAACCACAATGAACGATCATTCTAAAAAGTAAAGTTTTCTATAAGGATCAATCGAAACGCAGGAGGAACCTCAGTGTTATACCCCTCAGCTTCTTAGAGCAAAAAAAATCTGCACTAAGCCTAGAATAATGGGGGTTACAAAAGAGCCAAAAATAGGGACCAATTTTAGAAAGTTGCTGAAATAACACTCCTGTTAAGTTGAATTTTCTGTATTGTATGAAAACTGAAATGACGCATGTCATTACATACTGGCTTGTGGCTTCAAAACAAAAGGAGGCACAAAGAAGAGCCTTATTATCAGAAAATGTTTATGTATCCATCATTTATTAAGCACTTTTAAGTGAAACTGCATTCACTTGTAAGTGCTTAACAAGTGCTTGTTACAATAAATGGTTGGCTAAAACGATCGGTCGCTGCCGTTCATAAAGAAAGCATATCAGCAATTAAGTAAACGAACAAATAAAAAAAAAAACTCGGTAAGAAAACTCAAGAAACTAAAGAGACAACACAGACTGACCACCTGTGCAGTTATTCTCCGTGCACAGACAACGGGAGCAAAGATGCAGAAAAGTTGGAAGTGTAAGCACCATTGAAAAGTGATAGGAACATAAAAACAAAACATAGTTGATACTGGGAGCCAAAACGGGATTGGAATTTAAGATATACAGGATATTCAAACAAAAAAATGACACTGTGGGCGGGAACGTTAGTGACGTGGTAAACTGGGCATTACTTTGGTCAGCAGTAGTGTGGACCCGAATTTTAAACACTGGGATTGTCTCTTTAACATGTGTACCAATAACACTTTGTTTTACAGCACAATAAACCACTTTTTTACTTGATTAAAAAGTATATATATATATATATATATATATATATATATATATATATATATATATTTAGAAAGCTTGTGAGGAAACTATTACTCTATTTTTGCTTTACTTGGATCACTTGTCTGTGTACTTAATAAAGGATTTTCGACTGGAAACAGACTGTCTGCCTTGCTTGGATTACTTTTGAATACTTAGTAATTCTGTACAATTATATATATGTATATATGTGTGTGTGTGTGTGTGTGTGTGTGTGTTTTTTACTTAAGACGAGTTTAAGTTTGCTACTTCTACTACTTTTGTCTGATCTGATTAATATACAGTGATTAACTAGAGATATATGGACTGAAAATCTTCCACACAGAGAAGTTTCTTACACTGTTTTAGATAATGAATTTAGAGCAATTAAATCAGTACAACAGAAAAGGAGAAGCAAAATGCATTTTTTTTTTCAAAATAAGTACAAGGAAATGCCAATAAATAATTCAAGATAAGTGGCAGTGCAGAAAGGGAGGAGGTTATAAAGCTCAATTTACAGTAAGGGTGGGCAGCTTAAAATCACTAAGTTTAAAAAGCAGATCAGGGAATGGGAAGGGATTGGATCAACTAAAAGTTGCCATTATTTAGACAGTCATCAAGGGAGTATGGAAATGTTCTGTTTTATAAAGCTCCATATTGAAATGTTGGCACTAGAAATGTCGAGTGCAGAAAAGCTGAAAAAAAGACTGAAAAACAAGAGAAGAGCAAATCTCAAAAATCACTCTTCTACTTAAAACTTCTTTTTGTGGGGGGTGCAAGCCTCCTACCTACAAACTTATATATAACAACTCCGAGATAACCATGCTTTAGAGAAAAGGGAATATTCCAAGAAATGGCATCTCAGACTCAGTACATGTAAGTCTGTTCCTTCTGCCATTCAATCTCCACATTTCGGGAACCTTTCAGGTGGGTCCTAACATTTCAAATGGTTACTGTTTTATAGCTCTATTCCCGTGTAAACACTTGGCAAAGCACTATGGAAGGGTGTACAGTGCTGACCATAGAGGACATCCTTCAACTCTTCCCCCTTCCTGCCAATGTCCTCTAGTGCTTAGACCACTAATCAAAGCCCAGTACTTTGGGTCACAATCAGGGCTCCATCACTCTGTGTCAAACAGCAGGATAAACTAGCACTGAGATTAAAATGTTGCTCTGTTGTAAATAAATAGAATTCAAAAAACTCTACCACAAGACAGGAAAAACATCAAGAAGTATACTTCACAATCTGATGTAAAATAAAAAAGCAAACCAAGAAAATCACAAAACCTCTAGGAGTATCCATAGATGAACACTTAAAATTTGATATTCACTTGCAATAAAACATCCCAAAAACACATCAAAACTTGGAATGCTCTATAGGCACAACTAGTTCCTTAGCCCTTCCACCAAACAAACCCTTGTCTTCACCTACCTACTCCCTTCCCTAATATATGGTACCCTTGTACTTACCAACCTCCAAACCACTCTAAAAGGTAAGCTTGAAACATGCTATAATAAAATTGCAAAATTCGCAACAAATTCCAAAAACTCCTCCTGTCATTGTATTGCTCTTCTCTCCCTAAAATGGCTGGAACTACCAAACCACCTCAACTATCTGCAACTTACTGCTGCACACAGACTTTAACATTAAACCTTCTGATTGTCCCACCCTTACCTCTATCTTCACCTTCTACCTCCCAAATAGGTCACTTAGATCTGAGAATCAGCAACTTCTTCAGATTCACAAACCAAACCTACCACCTGGCCAACTGCTCTTTTCATACTCTTTAGCCAATAACTGGAATGCTCTACCATTAACAATCAGAACAATCCAAAATCATGGCCACTTCAAAACTTCTCTTCGCACTTACCTATCTTCCACCTGGAAATGTACTTGCACTCAGCCTCCTTAATACCTAGCTCTAATGACATATTCCCTCCTAACTTTCAGTGCTGTGGATCATCTAAAAACCCTCTCTGCAGTAATTATCTCTACAAATTCCTGAAATCTGCTGACTAGTATTCTGTCTGGCCACTGAATTGCTGAGTGTGTTTTAACCGTCTAATCCAATATGTTAGATAATGGTATACTACTAACGTATCTAACTTTATTTCATTGTTCTTTTTCTTGTACTGAATTGCTAAGTGCAGTTTTACTCTCTAATCCAGTACGTTAGATAATGGTATACTACCAATGTACATAATTTCATTTGATTGTTCTTTTTATTGTACTGAGGAGCTTTTCTCCCCAGGCTTCCACTGAAAACTGGGTCTGAATGGCCCAGTGGACTTTCCCTGTTAACAAACTGCAAACAAGAAACAAACAAACAAATCAGAAAATATATAAAAATCATAAAGATATGTGCAATTAAAGCAAACAGACTGCATCAAGCAATACAAGTCTGACTACAAACTGTTTCACAACAGTTCCACTATGAAGTCTCAGGTACCTAAAAGGTAGTGAACCATAACACCAATTAATGACTGAAATACACAAAGATGGAAACTCCAACTGTAAGTGATTTTTTCAGGGGGGCAAGCTTCCCTGCAGCCCTCAATGATGGGGAAGAAGAGTTGCCCTCCCCTCAAACTTATATACGTTAAATATACAGTTGCACAAATATGAAGAAGGAAGAAATTTCCCAAAATTATTGCCAGAGCATACACAGAAACCACGTTGGCAGTGATTTCCAATGGCAAACAGCTATTAATTTTTGTCCTCAGCGTCTTGTGACTTGGGTGCCTGACATTGGGGGATGAAGTACTGAATGACTTGTACAGCAGCCATTTCTCAGCAGCTCAACCTATTTCAGAAACTGAGGTAAAATGAGAGAAGGCACAGACTCAACAGAAGCATATGAGGGATACAGAAGACATGCTAACATTGAAAAAAAAAAACAGAACAATGACCTAATAAAATACATTTAAATATGTACAGAACAAGATGGGAGTACTATATGTAATACAAGTAGCATTTATTGAACTACATCAAAAGTCATAATAACAAGCTGGGGAGTTTTACTGTAATAGTTAGATAAGCACATGCATTAAAGAATGTATAAACATGCAGGAAAAAGACAACTCAGACATAAAACTACTACTAGACTACCAAGGGTACACAGAGAAACTGAGTGCACTATTAGAAATGACTCCATAGGAGCTAGGCCAAGAGTAGCAGACATCTTGTAAACATTTAAGAGAAAAGACTGCACTGAATGTGAGTCATTCATATTATAATGAATCCTTGGCTATTACTAACAGATGCCTACTTGATCAAAGTTATGAACAGTTGATATTTTGGAAATATTATTAAATTAATACAAAGAGATACTTTGCCAGCAAAACAGAAACACCTCAAAATGGGAAAAGATAATAAACTAACAGAAGCACAGCAACTAAGCCAGCAAACATTTAAACAAAGAAATAAACTATTTATCATAAAAAAATAGGAAGCCTTACTTAACATGTGATTTTTCAACAATGTGTAGTATTTCACCCTGTAAACAGCTAGACGGTTGAACTTGAATTGAGGAGACATCAAACTATACACCACAAGGGGGAAACCAGACAAAAGCAAGACTGTTACAACCCCAAATATATATGGTTAATAAACCCAACGTTGCATGAAGACACCTCTGGGCAAAGTGAGCAAGTATCAGCATGCAACCGCTCTAGGGATATAATCCTCAACACAACAATGAATAGAACATGCTGGAGGGATAGATTCCCATCGCAGAGACTTCCTTTACTATGGAACAGGGTCCCAATCTACATAAGACAGAGCCCCTCGCTATCACTCTTCAAGAGGAACCTTGATGAGTGGATGGGTAACAGAAAGTTCACACCGGGGATCACACCAACATCACTACTAGATAGGGGCCAAGGGTACTAGCTGCTAGTACAAGGGTCTAGGGAACTACTAAAGGGGCGGTGAATACCGCACAACGTGGCTGGGCTAATATATGCCTTCGGGCAGATAGCCCAGTACCAACCTATGAACCATTAAGGAGCATAAAGACCAAAACTAAAACAGGTGAAGAATTACCTTTTTACTTGCCACAAAAATACAACTGGAGTCACCTTTTTAATTGCCACAAAAAAAAAATAAAAAATAAAATAAAGAGAGATGTCACTGTGGTACAGATAAATGTTTCTAGAACAAAAGAAAATATGGAATACAATGAAAAAAATAAACTACAAGTTGGACTGCTAACTAAAATATAAATAATTCAACAAGAAAAACTTTCTTACAGATTCTGGTAGACAATGGTGTTCTACAAAATGAAGTTCAACAACTCCACAGATATTGAAATCCACAGTTAATAAACAAATACAGCGCCTTATCAAAATTAATAAAAACTCTGAATATTCTGCAAACAGTAAAAGTTCACAGATGAAATTCCAGCAAAACAGCAAAAGGTTCAACATGAAGCCAGTACAACAATCACACAGAAAAGCACATTATCAGATTTTGCCAGCTTCAACTTCTTTAGAAAAAACAACAGACTCAATGGGGGGATTCAGAAACACTGTCCTCTGCTCATGGTATCTGCTGCAACTAAATGTAACAGTTTCTATGATCATGGGAAATGCAATTCAGAGACATGTTAGTCACGAGCAAAGACTCGTTAATGTCTCTGAATTATGTGGTGTTGCTGCTAGTGTTAATCTAAACTTTGCTGAAGTAATCACCTCTGGCAATCAATGCAAGATGTTGGCACAGGCACTCCCCTCATCCATTCTCTCTCTCTCACACACACACACACACACACACACACACACACACACACACACACACACACACACACACACACACACACACACACACACACACACACACACACACACACACACACACACAAAACAACAAATCATCAACATACCTCCATGCCTTTTACTTACCTGTCCCTGATGTAGTCTCTTTTTTTCCTGCCCCTTGTAAATCTCTGATGTTTACAGTCAGCCAGTCAACAATGCCAGACATTAGAGTTTCATTCTTCTGAATGTTCAGAAACTATATTTTGATGTTAGACCTGTAACTCTTACATTGTTAACTTACTAAGAGTAATATTTAAAAATTCTCTGTGATATCATCCAGGTTCGTCTGGACATCCTGAGCAGCGCCACTGACAGGTATGGCAGCCCCTCCAGTTGCAAGCCATAAAAAAAGGTTTGAACCCACTAGCCTTGACACAGAAAACAGCTAATTAACAAGTCAGGGATTTAGCTCACTTAATAAAATAACAGATTTTACATACTAATGTATTTTCTGAACAAGATTGTTTAGAAAATGCATTACAGTGCAAGGTCTGTTATTCTTTAAAGTTCTCTGTTAACTCAATAAGCTAAGACTCTGAATGGTTTATAAGCTGATTTCTCTGTCAAAATCTGTTGTTCTATTAACTTTGTAAGTGATGAGACTAATATTAGTGAAGCTCACTAATGACTAGTGTCTTCTGTGTGTATTTTGTACTGCCAAATCTTTTCTATTAACTTTTAAAGTGACCTAGATTACTTCTTAGAATTCCTTGCTGTTTAGTGCTCCCACTACCCATCTGTCTTCCATGCTACAAAACTGGTATTATGCTAACTTTGTAAGTGACTTTAGGATACCGTTAATGACTGTCCCAGATGTGCAGTGTTCCCCGTGCCCATTTATCTTTCGTGCTGCAAGATCTGTACTATGGACTTTTTAAGTTACTTTAGGGTATTATTTACATTTCCACTGTGCCTAGTGTCCACCCCCAATACTGCAGGATTTGCTTATTAGTCTAAAGGCGTTTAGAGGTATGACAGTCTCTCATACAAACAAATGCACACACACACACACACACACACACACACACACACACACACACACACACACACACACACACAAAAAAAAAAAAAAAACCTACATTACCTATCTTCTGACTAACTTCTCTACTGCAACTCTCCAGGCAGTCACACAATCTCATACACATAAACAGAAAAAACACAACACTTGTCTCTCACATGAAACCAATCATCTCTCTGCATACACTCACACATGCAACCACACAGATACACAAATGCACACTACCTACCCACTAAACTCCCCACCACTTACGTCTTATGTGATCTCACCCATTGAAAGTAATACATGAATTAACTCAGCCAGCCAAGCTAAGCTGTGCAGTTGAGCAATTCTCTGAATTGCTCATCTGCATAAATGCCTTAATGCAGGCATTTACAGGGAGAGCACGTTACTAATTAGCATCGGCTGCTCCCCTAGAATGGCTCATTAGCATGTATGTCAGCCAAGGAGATGGCCAACCGCAGTGATTACGCAGACTGAGTAGAATCATTGTGAAAGCCTGGCTGCTGAATCAGAAAGGGCTAAAATCAGTGGGAAAATGGCTGAGTTAGGGGTTACCACTGGCAGTAGCCCTTTCAGACTCCCTACAGAATCCCTAGGAATGTAAAATAAAATAAAAAGAGAGAATAAAATAAATACACAACTACTTTAAGCAACAAAAACAGAAACATTCCCTAGTAATACACACATCAACTGCTGATTAGTAAATAGGTCAAAACAATATTTTAACTTCAATATTAATAATATATAAAAATGTCTTATTTATTATAGCACTTGTTCCTTGTAAGGTATGTTTGGATTTGCTATGGTTGCTTGTTGTCTGATGTGTTGTTTGGTACATTCTTTGTGTGATTCTTATTTTACTGTGTTGAGTTTTATGCATTCTGAAAAATTCGAGTAATTAACAATTTAGTGGATAACATTTAATAATGAGTTCATAGTTCCAATGCTAAGGTTGAATTACACAAGGAAATATCAGATGATGGTAAATAAGTACTTTACCTTGGCATTTAATACTTTGATCATACCTTACTATTGATCAAATTAAACTGTTGTGAGATCTCCGTACATAATTATTTGGATGATATCATGGTTATCAAATTACAAATTCAAGGCAATATTTAACAACCAAAGACTGGATGGTAATCAGCATGGGAATTCTGCAGAGCTCAGATTTGTGTTCTTTTCTTCTGTCAGTATGCATCATTGACCAACAGTCCTGATTTGTAGTAGCATGTTATTAATTTACTTTGTTTGCCTTTGTTTATCATGTCTGTGTGTTTATTAGGAGATGTGGTAGGATCCAGTTATAGAAGACTTATAAATGGGATAGTTTACAAAATCTTGAAACATTTTTTTTATTTTCTTAAACACAAAGCAAAAACTGCAATATAAAGGTACATTCAATGAGGAAATAAAAATAACTGAGCAATGGAAAATCCCATAAATTGTAACACCCCATGCCCCAACTTGCCAGCCTAAAAATATCATATTACAACAGTATAAACTGATTTGTGTTCTGTTTAGAGCATCCATGAATGACCACCACTATTTATGAAGGGAAAATCTAGCTGAAACTGACTGGCTAAATAGCCTAAATTATCCCTTTGGTAACCACTGAACCTAAGAACATAATTGCCATATATTGTTTGAGAGGCTTCTGCTAGCGTAGCTCTCAACCTCTTGGTACATAAAATCTGGACAAACCCAAACACAATGGGACAAAGCCTCAAAAATAAGGACAAATTTTAAATACTGATCTTATAAACTTAGAAAAGTGTTAAAATAAAAGGTGTTGTTTACTATGCACTTTTTAAAGTATACAGTCTGAAACTCAAATGACTGTCATTATTTAGAGAATTCAAACATCAAGGATTTGCCACAGAAATCTAGAAAATCACAAATTTAATGAGGAACAGACCAAAAATATGTGGCGAAAATCAGGGCATTCTGTGAAAATCTGTACAGTTGAGAGGTATGATTCTGCTAGCTATCACAGTGGAGATGTAAGAGGTAAGTTAGTTTCTTATTCTCTCTGCCCACTCTACCTCCCTGGTCACTTATCTGTATTTCTGGGATGGAATAGACATTCCTGCCACAATACTATTTCTGGACAGTCGTTTCTTAATCCATCATAGCTTCTTACTGTTCATGTACTCGTAAATTATCTTTCCATTCTATTTTCCTACCTAACCCACTTCTCTACATTAAACCTTACAAGACTTCTAGAACTTAACACATTCCCAGCCTTTTCCTTGCTACATTATTCCAACGTGTCCCTAACGCTCTCCTGTACCAATACACATCACCATACTTACCTGTCTTGCTGATTGCTTTTTGCAGCTAATCTCTGTTCGACCTGAGCCATCCCGCTCCATTCACCCTCGCTACACTCCGGCTCACTCCACTCCCCTACCCTTACCCACATTCTCACCCACCCCTGCATCAATTACATTCACTTTCACCATAACTCCTCCCCTTCCTCTTCATCATCCAATCAGCTATCCATCTCCCATTAAGCAATTAACTCTATTCTCACCCCATCATCCGCTAGATTTAACTAATTTAATTAAAGCTAATCCACGGTGGTGGTGCTGCAGTAGCATTGTCGCCTCACAGTAAGACGCTGTCCAGTTTGATTCTCAGCTAGAGCGTCTTCTGTGTGGAGACACACGTGAATGGGCGTACCTTCGTTGAAGTTTGTGCGCCAGGGCTGGTAACTCTGCACGTAAAAATCAATACCAATCATTAGCAGACCGGAGTTCCGCTGTGGCGACCCCTAACCGGGAAAAGCCGAAAGACACAAACAAACAGGTAATCTACTACCGTATCCTATTCACACTTACCACACTCTCTGTCCATTTTACATACCATATCTCATAATAGGGTCCCCTCAGTCTACTATGTCCTCCATCCACATACTAATCTCTATACGCTGCCCCCTCACCCTATTTCTTTGTCTCCTATCTCAAATAATGTAATTTCACATAACTATTACCCCTCAAAATATCACATCTACAACAGCCTCACATTCCTCAGCTCTCCCTAGCTACTCAGATATATCCTCCAGCCTGTACCCACTCAACGTACTACTACACACAAAAGTAAAGCCACTTCTCCTCCAAAAATGCCATTGCAATAATATATCTACCCATAAACTATCAAAAAGATATATCTTATCCTTCCCCTACTTATTCAAGCATTCTAGCATACCCCTACATGGAGACATCCACCCAATCCTTGAACCTAACTCACTGAATCCCAACCTTCCTAACCAATCAAATCACTACATTTCACAACAATCAATCTCCAAAGTACCAGGAATAAAATACCAGAATTCCATTTCTGGTTATCTCTTAATAAACCAGATATATTAGTTGCAATGGAAACTGGGCTGAAACCCTACATAAAAGACACAGAATTCCTCCCCACAGGGTACACCTGCCAAAGAGCTGACAGACCCCATAAAAAAGGAGGAGGCATTGCCATACTCTTTCCTAACACTCTAACAGTTGCCCCTTATTCCAACCCTATCCCTCATTTCTCGACAGCTGAGATACTTATACCTCAGCTCAAACTGAATAATTCTAAGCATCTCTGCATCATAGCCATCTATATCCCCCCAGGCAACAATATTCTACTTCTTGAACATATTCTTGCCTGGATGTCTACCACTACAAACAATGACACAATTATCCTTGGCAATGTAAACATAAACTGGCTACAGTTCACAGGTCACTCCCCCACCATCTAACATCAACCTATTCAATTTCACTCAGTTAATAACAGACATAACAATACCTATCATAAACAAAGACAATGGCTCCATTCTAGACTGGATACTAGTCTCTGACCCAAATAAAATCTCAACAGCAGTCACACTTCCTTGTAACATTAGTGACCATCTACCAGCCTATGTATTTCATAAAACCAACCAAATACCTTCTCAACACCATTTCAAACAAAATAGAAATATAAATAACTTTAATCCTACAACTCTTAATGAAATCCTGAGAAAAATAAATTGGAATCTACTACAGGTACTTCCCCTTGATGAGGCTGTTGGGCTCTTTAGCTCTACAGTCTTCAGACCTTAAACAAACTAGCCTCACTAAGACAAAAAAAGAGTAAAAACCAAGCACTCCATATGGCTCTCCAGAGCTGCCAAGCGAACCATGATTACCAGGGTCAAAATCTGGAAAAAGTGGCTAAAGTACAAAAATCCCAACAATCTCCTAGAATTTAAACAGCTCTGTAATCAAACAAAGTGTCTAGTTATTAAAGGACAACAATAGGATTCTATTATTAAACGCTCAACTTCTCTTTACTTTTTCTCCCTATTTACTGTCCCTGTTATGAATAAACAACAATGCACCATTTAAAATATTTTAAATTGACTGTTTCTCTCCACTAGAACAGTACTTTACTGTACTGTGGTGGTTTCACTTTCAAAAAACTTTTACCCAGCCTTGCTGCAGTCTCCAATTCATTGATATCATCAAGGCTATTGAATACAGGTAGTTTTCTGGCCAATTCCCTCCCCAAACTGACATCATCACAACAGTCCTAAAAACCTACCCATGCTGTGATGTCACAGCTGCCTGGTCCTTCCCCTACCCATACAGAAAGTAAAAGCTAGAACAAGGAAACAGTACATGAGTCAGGTGTACTGCTGTGAGCTGTCAATCACAGCAGGTAACAGCTCAAATAACCCTAGCACTTTGACAGCTAGGGAAGTTAGGTGTGAGTGGGGTGGGAGATGAGTCAAAGTAGTACAATTCAGGCTTCACAAAAGATTGCAGTTTAGCCATTCTAAAAAAGAGGCAGCAGTAAAAAGCCCTTTGAAAATCTGTTCTGTTGCATTTGCCCTGTTTGTGTTTTAAGTAGTCATTGAACTGCATGAAATGTTACTTAAAAGTAACTGACTGAAAGACAGCAGTGTATGCATGCAAAAATGTAGTGACAGAAAGAAAGAGGCCTGCATGATGTATTTTTTACAGACAAGCATGCATTGTGGGATACATAGAGGCAGATTAAACAATCAGAATTGCTTCAAGATGCCAGACTGCATGTGGTTAGACCCAGAAATTATGTATAAAATATTTAAAAACCTGTAAATCATCCCAGAGTGGTTTTAAAAGTAGGAAACACCAAACCATGATGAAATAAACATGTTTTTTTTTGAGTCTGTGGGTGTGATTCTCCTTTAACGACAGAAAAGACTATTATCTAAACCTCCAAAAGAATAACAAACAAAATCCAAAGAAATTTTGGAACTCTATCTCATCCCTAATTAACCCTGGTACCAAAAACAACCTCTGCCCATTCCCAGACAAAAAATACTGAGGAATAGCCACCCTCTTCAACTCAAATTTCATTGAAACTATAGCTAAATTTACCACCACCTTTCCCCAAACTAACACCAATGCTAACTCCTATCCACTATCACCTCCTTCACAGGATACTACAACTCCCTCCCCACCCACCTTTTCCTTCTCCCATATACCTATCACTACCATAACTAAACTTCCCCTAAAACATAAACCTGCCTCCAGTACCCCAGATAACTTATACCCTGAATACCTCCAAATGTCAGCAAGAGCCATTGCCTAGCCTATCCTATCAGCATACTTCTTAACAGATCTCTCCAAGAGTCCTATGTCCCTGCCATCTGTAAAAATCATATATACTTCCTCTCCACAAAGGTGGTAGCAACATTGACATCTCTAATTTCCAACCCATCACTATTCTCTCTGCCCTCTCTAAAATCCTGAAAAAATGTGTCCACTATCAACTACTTAACTTTCTACTGCAAAAACAACTCCTCTCTCAAACTCAGCATGGGTGTAGGTCATGCCACAGCACAACTACTGCTCTTATTTCCTTTATGGACACAGTCAATCAAGCCAGAAACAATGGTAAAATTATATCTTCACTCTTTCTTGATCTCTCAAAAGCTTTTGATAGTTTCCCACTCTCTACCCCTCAGTAAACTTTCTAATCTAGGTATCTCCCCCAACTCTTAACTGGTTTGTTAACTACTTAAACAAAAGACAACAATCTACTAAATGGCTCAACTCTTTCTCTCCATTTATTGTGTCTCCCACAGGTGGTCCACAGGGCTTCATCTTAGGACCCTTTATTTTCAGTATTTTTATAAATAACTTTCACTCCACTCTAAAAAATGGATCTGTTGTACAATATGCAGATGATTCAACCATTATTTGTTCAGCTAAATCTACAACAGAACTTCTGCAAATAACCCAAGATGCCTTTACTGCTACTAAAACGTGGATGGCCAATAATCATCTAAGTGTAGCAACTGCCTCATGTACACAGATAACCACCTAGGAACACAATTTGCAAGAGATACAATTACATTAGGAACCTAGAGTCCAAGCTCTGTCCCTCACAAGCCAGCATGTCTGGCACTGAGAAGGTTGTCAACACAATCACTACACATGAAACACCACCCACACCTACACAACACACACCCACATATGTGGAGGTCCTCAACAAAAACATACCCAAACAAAGGAAACCTCCGAGCCAAAAACCTCTGAGGCAAATAGACACGTGATCTCCACAGCCCTCTACACCACATACCACTCATAATTCACACACCTCTGTCTCACAACCACTAAGGCTTAACTATAAACCCAACATATTAGTCATAGGTGACTCCATTGTGAGACACACAGATGTGTCTCTCTCCAGGCTGGATAAGGAGAAAGTCATGGTTAGTTGTCTGTCAGGGGCCAAAATCTGCCATATCACACATGCACGCAAGTCTCTCAACAACAGGTACTGTTATGACTCTGTCATACTCCATGTTGGTGTGAATGACTTGAGATGTACCTCCCTGGACTATATGAAGAGAGACATGATTGAAATCACTGAATATGTGTCCCAGGCAGGTATGTCCCTAGCCTTAAGAAGCATTCTACCATCACCCAGAATGATGCCTGAATGCAAACAGAAAATGATTGATTTTAACAATTGGTTTAGTTTCTGGTATCATTCCAGGGGGATCCAGTACCTGACAGCCTGGGAAGATATGATCAACAGACCATAATGCTTTGCCAGAGATGGCCTGCATCTGTCTCACCTGGGCTGCAGGATTCTGGCAAAGGCTCTTGCCTCCCCTATAGTGCCTTTTTTAGGAAAAGTGATGAGGTTAAAACTACCAACATAAAAATGTCAACAAAACACAAATTAAAGGTCATGCTGCTAAATGTTAGGAGTCTAAACATGAAACTGCACTCATTGCAAGCATTCCTAAAACTGGAAAATGCTGACATCTGTGTGGTCACAGAATCCTGGTTTAAAGCTGTGGAGAGCATCACAGCCTTACCTGGTTACTCATCCTATCATACATTCAGACCCCAAATTGTGGGTAGTAAAGCCAAAGGAGATGGTGTTTCAATATATATATTAAAGACATACACACCTCCAGGCTGGTCAAACAGTATGACACACAGGAGGCACTCCAGGTGCAGTTAACTATTGACATGACCCCTATACAAATAATAGCTAGCTACCGACCCCCAAATCTGAATCAAGATGCCCAAACTGCCTATCTAGACCTCTTCAAATCTATCAAGATTCAACCCTTTACCCTGATCCTGGGTAACTTTAACTACCCAAACATAGACTGGAAGAACTACTCTTGCCAGACGACAAATACCCAGAGATTCCTCAATTTTGTAAATGCAAATACTTTGGAACAGCTAGTCGATACCTCCACAAGAGGTGATAATATCTTGAACTTGGTATTAACCAACATGAGTAGCCACCACAGCATCCTTGCAGTATCACCCTCCCTTATAAGATCCAACCATAAAGCAGTCATGTTTGAAGTCACCATCTCCCTCGACCCCCTCTAGCTACGGTCAATCAAAAAAACTTCTCCAAAGCTGATTACAGCCTCCTGAGGGATGGTATAAACAGCTTCACACAGCCCCCTCCCCCCCTCTCTAGGAACTGGCACTAGTATCCAAAACTATACCAAATTACTATACAAACATTTATATAGATGTATGGAATCAGGAATACCAGACAGGTCTAAGTCATCCTCCACAAGGAAGAGTAAACCTGTCTAGTGGACATCTGCAATAAATAAACTCTATAACAGAAAAAAATTGCTGACCAGGACCAAGAAGGAGCAGGTACCCAAGATACAAGCAAATAAGAGCACTAGTGAAATTCTCCAAAGCAAACTTCGAGTCCAAATTGGCCACATCTACTAGAGGCAATCATATGGCCTTCTTCACATGTGTCCATAATCTCAAAGGTAGCATCCAGATCTGTTCAGAACTGATGTCAAGGACACCACATATATAACTGCCGTAGATATAGAAAACTTACTGGCTGACAGATTCAGCAAAAATTTCACCCTTCTGTCCCCCATCAGTAAATCAGGACATCCGCAGTACCTGCCCCCTTCCCCTTACATCTAGGGATAAGGTCCATGGGACCTGATAACATCCCAGGCTGCATCCTACATGAACTCAGGCAGGAACTTGCAGCACCATTAGGCAACCTTTTCAACCAAAGCCTGAGTACTGGTTTTGTCCCAGCTGAGTGGAAGACAGCCACTGTCATCCCTTTACACAAAGATGGATCATTTACTGATCCAGAAAATTATACACCCATAACCCTAACCAGCCTGATCTGCAAGGCCATTGAACGGATTATCATGGACAAGGATATTGGCAACCTCCAAACACTCGATTCCACACAGTTTGGCTTCATCAAGGGGAGGTCATGTGTGATAAATTTGGTCGACTTTTTTGAGACAGTCACCAAAGCCATGGATGAGGGGAAGACAGTGCACACTGCCTACCTTGACCTGGCCAACGCCTTCAACACTATTCCCCACTCGGGCATAATAGATAAACTCTCTCAACTAGGCATCAATCCATATGTTACCAGATGGGTAGCCAAATGGCTCACTGATAGAACCCAGCTAGTCAAAATAGGGGAAGCCACCTCAAGCAGTAGACCTATATCGAGTAGCATACCTCCGATTTCAGTCTTGGGGGCCTCTGTTATTTGGGATATACCTTTCTGAGCTACAGACCAAAACCAGTATGCTATGGCTGACCAAGTTTGCAGATGACTCCAAGCAGGGAGCTGTCGTCAATTCCCCTAGTGGCATGGACATCCTCCAAAAGAGTCTCACTCAAACAAATGACTGGTGCCAGAAACATGGCGTCAAGCTGAATATAAAAAATGCATCATCATCATCCCCTTTGGGGAGAGAGATGTCCCCACAAATTATCACATTAATAACAATGATCTAAGCACGCAGTCAGTCATGAGGGATTTGGGCACCCAGATTGATAGCAGCCTGACATTTGAGCACCATGTTGCTTCCATTGTACGGAAAGCTTTCTACATGGCCCACCTTATAAGTAAGGGTATCTCATCCAGGGACAAGGAGGTCATAATATCCCTGTATTCTTCCCTTATAAGGCCCATTATTGAGTACAATGCCCCATTCGTCATGTACCTCGCAAAGCACATGCAGCAGCTGGAGAAACCACAGAGGTTCCTCACCAGGAGAATCCAGGGCCTCAAAAATCTACCATACACAGATAGGCTAAAAGCCCTATGCCTCTACTCTGTTTCATACAGACTCCTCAGAGGTGACCTCTGTCTGGCAAACAAGGTGTTCTTGGACCCCGCCTTGATGGGACCGCTGCATAGCCGGAAGTCAAGCTCCATTCAAGTAACCCACACACGCAGCCTCAACCTGGTCTGTGACATCAATAAGACTTGCTGGCGGGACAGATTTGTGTCCCAGAGACTCCCCCATCTATGGAATAAACTCCTTCTCCACATCAAGCAGAGTATCTCTTTACCCCTTTTTAAGCACAATCTAGATAACTGCATGGGAAATAGAAAATACATCCCTGGGATTCCACCCATGTCCCTGCTGGACAGGGGCATTGGGTGCTGATTTGTCTATGCATGGACTAAACTCTTGGCTAGGCTTATAAGGGCCTCAGCGCCAATAGCCTAGTAACTTCCTATGATCCTATGATCCTATGATTCCCTAAACCCAAACAAAACTAAATTGCTATTATTTACTCCTAAGAGAAATCTCTTTATTAACAAGACAGATTTTATCATTCACTCTCAAAACAACAGCACTATAGAAGTTGTCTCCCACACAAAATTAGTTATTCCAGATGAAAACCTGACATCCAACCTCCACATCCACAATAATATCAAAAAAAAAAACATACCAACCACTGGGCACCCTCTACAGACATAAACACTTCCTTAATTGCACTACAATGTGTACATTTGCCTCAACCTTTCTCTACCTTCTCTCTTGTATGGTGCTCCTCTCCTCGCCAATGTCCACTCCACCCTAAAAACTAAGCTTGCATCCTGTTACAACAAGGTCGTCAAATTTGCAACCAACACAAAGTACTCCTCCCATCACTGTATCCCTGTACAGCAGCGTAACTGGCTCAAACCTGTTCATTATCTAACCTACCTACAACTACTTACTGCACACAAACTGATTTACAAACCCACAGACTGCCCAGACCTCTCTTCCATCTTAACCCACTACCATCCAAACAGGCCACTCAAATCTGAAAATCAACTTCTCTTGCAAGTAGACAAACCAAAACTTCCGGTAGTTGACATGCTATATTCCTTTTCTATTGCCAAGCTATGGAATTCTCTCCCAACATCTTTTAGAAACTCTAGCCAAATTGTCTCCTTTAAAAAATCTCTGCAGCAGCACCTCTTCACCCAGTGGCAATGTAGCTGCCTCAACTCTCAATCCTCCATTACCTGATTAAGGTGTTTATCTCAAACCATATTAACCTGTACATATCACATGTCTTCATCCATCATATACTGATTTTTGTATACTGCCTTTTGTCTTTCTATAATACTTTGTACATATACTAATGTTTGCATACTACTTTTGCCTTTGTATAATACTTTGTACATACATATTATATGTTAACATGCATTCTTATTTGTGTCTGCATAATACTTCTGTCTTTGTTATAATATTACATGTATTTAATAATTATTTTGAGTTTTTTATACTACTATACTAACTTATTTGTGGAGCTTTTCTCTCTGGGCCTCCACTGAAATGGGCTCTTTTGGCCCAGGGGACTTTCCTGGTAAACAAATGTCAATAAATAAATGTTCTGATGTTGTCTGATAATATAAAAGAAGCATTTGAGACCACTGCCTTCCTCTAACGGTTTTGATAAAGATGATATGACAGATGGCATAGGTTATAATGTTGAAAGTCCATTTCTTATTTAGCTGTAGTTGGAGCACCACTTCTTTGGTTTGCTAAGGTATTTGCATAAACAGCTTCAGAATACATTTCCAAAAAGATATTTATTTATTTCCATTTTTCTCTGAATCAGTGCTCATTTCTTGACTGTACTATAACTCTTGAAATAGATGATGACACATTGCTATTTAAAAACATTAAACTGTTTCCAAATACAGCTCCACATAATGTCTGTTTGATGTCACATTTCATTGGTGTTTGTCTGTTATCAAAAGACACGGTTACTGTAATGGATTCTCTGAAAATGAAGATATGAATAAGATGAAAGTCTGGTGCTTTTACTGTTTTTATTGATTTATTTACGTTTGCAGTGTTCATGAGTAGTTATAAGGCTTATGGTTTAGGACACTATTGAGAAGCAAAACCCATTTTCCCAAGGCATTTTCTAGTTAAGTTGCTTGTTCAAGGTTACACAGCAGGCAGAAAGAATCAAACTCTAGACCAAAGGAAGCAGCACATTAACAGCTCATAGGCTTAATCATCTGCTCTGCCAGACTGTTCCTTTCATCTTCTTAAAGAATTTTTTTCTGCTAACTGTTGTGTAGATGAAGCTAACTTCATTTTCACCTTGGTGAGCCCCTTTATACTGGTACTTCACTCATGAAGCTACTCAGTAACTGTTAACATACAAGACAATAACAGGTGCAAATGTAATATTGTATCTTAACCCCATGAAATTGTATTCTTCATGCTATCAGTTAACTAGGATAAACTCTGGGAGAAACACTGGTAGTACATGACTGAGTAACTACTACATTTTGCAATTTAAAGCTAAATAAGCTTAAGATACTTAGTGTTTCTGAGAAATTTAGGTAGACAATGTTAACTCACTGCTGGAATATAATTTAATATAATCAGGAATGTAAATCAAAGAACACATACATGTCTGCATGGTCCTAAAAGGTGTGCCACGGGCTTATAGTATAGAAATAGCCCAAAGATAAACTTTATAGGCCTCTGCCCAGATGGATTTTCTTTGAATGTGTGTTTCAAGGGCAGAGAAGTTTACTGTTAATGTTGTCTGTTTTCATTGTGAGACTGCATTGTTTTCTTTAGCAAATGTCTATCAATGTTTGTGCTATAAAATTTGAAATAAACATTTTAAATGAAATCCAAATATCTGTAATCACTGTAGAAGTAAACAAGAAAATAGTATGAACACTGACAGGTTTTAACAGTGTTTATGGTAACTGGTAACTGGTATCCCACTTGTGACCCATAGGGTGACAGGTGGGATACCAGACTTCAATAGAGCCTTTTGGATTATCTTTGTTTTCTTTTCAGCCCCAAGGAGTTTTCCACTTAAGATAATCACTTTAAGGAGACCACCAGTGATATGGAAACGGACAACATGAGACTTAAAAACCTTCTAAAGACACCTACCTGGGTAAATTTAACACTGTTCACTGAGCATGACAACCATACAGGTGGATCCCCAAGAGACAACATCCAACATGGTCTTATATAGACAACTTTCTCCTCCTCAAGAAACAATAAAAAGACTGAACACACTGCACTGGGAAGAAATTTACCTCAGAAACTGTACTGAAAAATAACTGATTCCTTCTGGTCTAAAGCTGTTCAAGAAACCCATGTGGAACATCATGGAATAGAACTTACTCAGAGAATAGGGCACAGTTTTAAGGGATGCTAGTCTCAAGCTGATTGGGATCCTCCTTAGGCATAACAAAACCCAGCAGGATTTGACTATCATCAGTATCTAAAAAAAAATATTACTAGCTTATCATTTTTTTAGTGTAAGATAGGCAATTTATTCCTCGAGGGCAACAGGTACTTTATTTGTAGATGAAACAATGAAATATAAAGTTGTTTGCTAGCAGCAACCTCTTCATTATTTACAGATCTCTTTAATGTGGAATTATTTAGATAACTTTTACTTCTTCAGAGATTGTACATATGTACTGATACTGGTGGACTGTAGAAGTTTGAGTAGACTTTTATGACAGAAATGTTCTGAATTGGGCAGCTTTGTCATTATTGGTGCATGTATTTATTTCATTGTTTACTGGAAATTTTTCAAAACAATAAATTTAAAATGCCCTCTAAAACTGTACTGTATTGCATGAGGAATGTCATTTAATACAATCAGGAAGGTGTATGAAAGAGCATGTGTATGTTTCGTGTGCAAGGGGCCTGTGATTTGAAAACAACCCAAACCCAAAGTTAATCTTTATCTGCCACTGACAAAATGTATTTTCTTTGAGTGTAGGTTTCAATGTTGTTTCAATGAATGTGAGTCTCAAGAGCAGAGAATTTTTAATGCTAAGTCTGTTTTCATTGTGAGACTGCATTGCTTTGTTTAGCAGATATCTATTAGTGTTTGCGCTGTAAAATGCAAAATAAAACTTTCAAATGAAGTCCAAATCATCGCAGAAGTAAAGCAGTATGCACATTAGTGTTTATGGTAAATGGGGTGAAATAGCCAAGTAATGGTTCATTGGAATGGCTGCGAGGGGGGGGGGGATCCATTCAACCATGATTTTGCGAGGGGGAAGGGCAGCAAAGTCAAAGACAGCCCCAGCTGATCTATACCTTTCAACTGTCCAGATTTTTGCAGAATGAATAGATTTTTGCTTCTTACTTTTTGGTTTATTCCTCATAACATTTGTGGTTTTCTGGCAAATCATTTAGGAATGAAGTCACTAAATAATGACAGACACTGAGTTTCAGACTTCATAATCTTCAGAAAAATGTCTCAGTTTATACAAGAGCAATTTTTAGTACTGTTTATATATTCCACCAATATATTTGGCCTTGCCCAGATTTCCTGCATTGACAGGTTGAGAGGTACGTGTAAATAAATTGCTTTATAGAATTAGACATATCCAAACCTCTCAATTGTCCCCAATTTTGGCTCAAAATGTTGCTCTTCCCCTAATAATCCGAAAATGTGGAGGGTTTACAATTAATAAATAACTAATAATCAGAGTTATAGATTACTTTTATTTCAAAAATGCATGTAGATTCTTTTATTTTGTCAGCTGCTCAAGTTAGCAGTACTAATATTAAAAAGTGTCCCTTCTTTGTCAGGTTCCCAGCTGTATTGTATGGCTATTTTATATTTTTGCATCACATTTTTGGTCCATTTTTCATAAAATTGTGTTTTTTGGCAAATTAGTGGCAAATCTTTAGACTGAAGTTAGAAAATAATGACAGACATTTCAGTTTCAGATTTCATACCCTTCAGAAAATTCATACTAATGCAAGACCTACTATTCTATTATCATTCTAAGTTTATAAGAGCAATATTTAAAAATTGTCCTTATTTTTGGGCCTTTGTCCCACTTCTGTGTATGGCTTGTCCAGATTTCTTGCTCTGAGGTTGAGAGGTATGACAAATGTGTCAGGGCCATCACAGTCAGCCAGAGACATTTCAAATTGTGACATACTTGTTGCACCCCACTCCCCCATGTAGTGACTCTGGATGTGTCCAAGCAAGGCAAGGAGCAGTTATGCAGTGTAAATGTGCAGAGTATCCCCCCATCCAAGGTAGACACAAGTACTACATTGGCTTTTCATCTGTCCTTGATTTTGCAGAATGTTCTGGTTTCTGTCATATTTTTATACTGTTGATCTATGCTTATTATTATTCAGAACATGCCTGTTGCTCTGTGTTTAAGTAGCAATGTTTTAATGACCATCAGGAAAGCTTGCCTGAGATTATAAGATGCAAGTAAGTTTTAATAAGCATACTATTATAGAATTTTCAACATTGAAAGCCTTTCTGTTGTTGTCATGCAGAGAATACTTACATAACTAGATAACGTATAAGCCTTGGGTATTGAAATAGATATGACAGTATTTGTAATAATGGACAGGATTACATTATTTTAAGAAGCTCATTACATTTGTTGGAGACTTGCAGTCATCTTTGCAGGATTTACCTGCAAACTAAACAGAATGCCAATCTATCGTGTGTAGTCCATAACCTGCAGAAATCCTTTAAGCAATGTATGTCGAGCTTGTTTCTTGTTTGCTTTTCATTTTTTACTTTGATCATGTTTTCCCCATGAAACAAGTAGATAGTTGTCAGGCAGCAGGTCTTTTTTGGATAAGAAACATTTTTACAAGTAGGGATATCACAGAGATTGCTACTTTCAGCATGTTACTTGGTACTTTAATAAAGCTGAATAAAAATTATAAATAGAACTGCAGTGCAAGGAGATGTGGTTTGAGTTGAGTGCTGCTTGTTTTTCTTATACTTGATTTTGACTGGCATTCCAGTAATGTATTTAAAAAGTAATTTATTTTTTCATGCCTTACAACCTTTTTGTTTCCATCTAGATATTAAGTAAGCTGTCATGCAGCCAATGCATTGAAATATTTTTTTTCTTCTACACTTAATTTTGTCTTGATTGGACTCTCATAATGATGGTATGGCACCCAGGGCAGTGTATTTAATTAAAGTTACAGTTTTTGTGGTTTTTGAGCATAGCTCCTTCCCTTCCTAGTTGACCACTCCCATTCCCATTGACCCCACTCATTCAGCTATCTCCTGCAGCCCCCCTTTGAGTTGAAGTCAACAGCCGCCACTGATGTTGGAACACAAATGAGGCTGGCTACACCCATTGCTGACCAGAGAGATGTGGAAGGAGATGACAGGCAGGATTGTCATTGGGGCCACCAGGAACCTGGACCCAACCTAGGTGAATACAGCCTCAACATGGGGCAATACAACATGATGATAACACCACAGTGGCAGATACCCACCAAATGGAACTACCAGATGCCAACAGGGAGGTGCACAACAGGGCAGCCCTACACCATGACTCAGAGATCTCAACAGGGGCACCAGCAACAGAGGAACAGGTCCTGGAAAGGGGCCAGGGAGCTAAGGAACTTGTAGAGAGTGACACAACAGAAGGGACCTATCAGAACCAACAATAAAATAGGACTTAGATCTGGAACCACTTAACAAAGCCATTGACTCAGCAAGAGCAAGAAATCTTGGGTAAGAATATGACATTTATATCTTTTAACAGAAGTAAATTGGTGGAAACAGTGATATATGTTAAACTGCATGTGAGGAAATTGAATCTCAAAGCATTTTTCAATTACAAAAACCAGGATAAAAGCAACACTAATAGAAATGACAAGTGCATATGAGAGCAAATGCAAGACTGATATCCATAGAAACCACATAGGAAGAAGTTATACAACATTAGCAAAGAGGAACTACCTGCTCTAAAAAATCTTAGCAGAGATAAGACTTGCAGAATCATGAAGGCGGATAAGGGGAGAAGCATCTTAGTCACAGATACAGCCACTTATAAATGCAAGACTGAGTCCATGCTCGCCAATAGCAGGTTTTACTGTAAATGTGATTTTAACACTGTGAATGTTGTTTATAATAATCTGAGAACTAAGAATTCACTAGATGCCAAGCTTTTTGACTTTTTGATCACCCCCCCACCCAAAAATACCAAGATTCTTTGGGATCCCAAAACTCAATAAGAAGATTTCTGATCCTCCATACAGACCATTAGTGGTAAGCAGTGATTCCACAACTGAGACAGCATCCATCTACCTTGATGTCCAGATAAAACCAATGGCAGAGGCTAACAAATCTTTTATTTTAGATGCTCTACATTTTCTTGGTAAAATTAGAGATATTTCATCAACAATTCTGCAATCCTAGTCACAATAGATGTGGAAGCACATTATTCAGTGCTACTGTATTGAAGCTGGAACAGAGGCATATGTAAAGGACAGGATTGTATTACCAGGAGGGACAGAAGTTCTAGGAAGGTTATTGGAGCTAACCCTTATAAACAACCACTTTATGTTTAACAACAGGTTTTATAAGCAAACTACTGGAACAGCTATGGGGGCAGCCATGGCCCCAGGTCTAGTCACTGTGGCTCTTGAAAAATGAGAGAAGGAGGTAGTGTACCAAAGCCCCTATTTTGCATTGACAAAATCCTATCTCCATTTCACTGATGACATTTTTATCATCTGAGAGTTCAATACAACCACACTGAAGGATTTTTACAACCATATCAGTAATTCCACTAGCTTCCTGAGATTCACAACCTCTCACAGCGAGACATAACCATGTCCAAGAACACTGCAAACAAATGTGGCTCCAACAACCTGTTCAGAAAACCAACCTGAGTTAACATGTTGCTGCCCAGTAAGAGCATGCATGCCCAGATCACTGAGAGAAATATTATCAAATCTCAGGGGATGAGAATTGCAAATGTCCCCAAAGAATTTAGAGATATAATCACAAATCTAATCAGCCTACACCAAGACTTCCTGGTTAGGGGGTACAGCAAAGGATTAATGAATTCCATCTTCAACCCAATCAGAACTTTAAAGGAGGCAGAGGACCCCATTTTGAGGGGCCCCCTAGGAGACTCCTAGGGCTGAAGAGAAACCAACACCAGGATCCACAGGAGGACAAAGAAAAAGAAGTATGACACTCACTTTTATAGTAGATTACAAAACAATCAGAAAGATTATGACCAACAACTGGGTAATGATTATAGACAATAAACAAATGGAAAAACTCCTAGGACCTAACCAGGAGCCAGGAACATTAGGGACTGGGTAGAGTGCAAATTCTGACTGGAGGAGGACAGCAGAGGAACTTACCCTGTGCCACCCCCACTTTTTTGCAGTTACTGCAAGCACATGAGCAACAAGGACTACTTATTTTGTCCAGTTCTCAGGAGAAAAATCAACAGAACTTGTTCAGCTGATTGTAACACTGCTTTTGTGATTATATTCTGTACAGTGTAATGGCTGCACTGTTTTTTTTATGTATGGAAAACTGTGAACAAAGTCAAAATCAGGGCTGCTGACTACCAGCCTGACCTCAGATTCCAGATCTTCAAAACCAACTTGCAAAGTACTGCCATGATTTCCCAGACCATGGAGGTTTCCACTTCCACATCCTGGAGAAGCTCACTATGGGTCCACTGGAAGAAAACAAAAATGCCATCCTTGAAAAACTGAAGTTAAAGTGGCAGATCAGGCTGGATGCCCACTAGTACCCTAGTCTAAACTCAAGCATGTCCGTTGAAAGTGTACTTGCACTCAGGAACCTAAACCAAAATTCATACAGCTAAATCACCTATAATGTTTAACCCAGGATTTGGACATAAACTGTTAAGTAACCATAATTTCTACTGATAATATGAAAAAGCCAATCAAGAAATTAGATTTGTAAATCACTGCATCTACCTTGGTAGGGTTTATCTGGTGAACTTGTGATACAGAAAACAAGCCACTCTGTTTATTTTATTTGTTTTCTTTCCTTTTCTTTTGTAATCTGTAGATGTGTACAAATTTAAACAGTAACTGTCATGAGATTGAAAATGCTTTTTACCTCATAACCACCTGATACCTCCCAGTTTGCAGCCCTTTATCTAGCCAGGTACTTCCCCACCTGGAACCTGAAGAGAGAAGGAATCTGAATAGAGGAATCCTTAGTAACTACCAGAATCAGGAAGAAGGTTGACAGGGAAAACCACAGAGTAGAGTACCATAAAACCACGCTCCGAGACCAGGAGCATTCTCCCCCTCATGACAGCTATCCCACCGAGCCCATTTCAATTTATTTACAGAATGTATTGTCTAAGCAACTTTCATATGTAAAAAGCTATATACAGGATACTGCTGATTGTTTGAGAAGTTTCTCTTTTTAGTTTAACACATATAAATCTCTTGGTACTACAAATACATTTCTAATGGTGACTCTTGACATTCAGTCACTTTTACTGTTATACCTAATAGTTATGGTGTTGATGCCATAAGGGAACTGTTGGTCAAAAATGGGCAATACTCTGGTAGATTCAGTGAATCTATATGTGAACTACTCCAGTTAGTACTAGATAATAATTATTTTGTTTTCAATGAAAGAATTTACCATCAAATATCTGGCATAGCAATGGGTACTCCCACTGCTAATACATATGTCAACCTAGTACTGGATAAATGGGAGACTGAATTTATATATCATGCCCTACAGCAATGTTCTCAGAATATTAGTTGCTTTAAAAGATAAGTGGATGATTTGTTTTTTGTTTGGCATAGTAGTAGGGATGAACTAGATGTGTTTTTAAACTATTTAAACAACAGCACTGCATTTTTACATTTTTCTATGACGTGTCCAGATACTAGCATTAACTTTTTGGATGGGAGAATTTTGTTTGATGGTACTGAAATTCAAACTACTATTTATAAAAACCTACACATAGGAATAGATTTCTCCATCGAAACGTGTTTAAAAGTGTCACAAAAGCTCAGTTTGTTAGAATTAGTAGACCTAATACTTCCATATAAGAATGTAAGAAACAAATGCAGGAACTGAAAGATGAATTTATGGAGAGGGGCTATAATAGGGAGTCCCTAGATATGGAAATTGAATATGTCTTGAGCTGTAGGGATGATAGTACTAAACCTTATTTCTCTATGAACACAATGGAAGTACCCTTTATAACTAAGGAGACCAACTTAGATGTAGGTAAGCTATGTTTTGTTACAGCTTTTAACAGAGCTACTTTTGAAGTAAGAAGAATTATTAATAATAACTGGTGCATATTAACATCTCTACCTGAATTATGTCCCATAGTTGGCATGAAACCCAGTTTCTCATACAGAAACTGTCAGAGTTTAAAGCAGAAGTTATGTTATAAAGACATGTGTCAAGAATGTGGGGGTAACAGCAGCTAAATCAGGTACCTTTCCTTGCTACAATTGTAGCTGTTGTGAAGTCATTAACAAAAATAACATTTTTCAACACCCAATAACTAGGAAGAATTATATATTTTCTGGCTTAGCAACATGTGCTACAATTAATATAATATACCTGGCTACCTGTAATAGATGTCATCTACCAGAAAACTGAAGGAAAGAATAACTGAGCACCATTCAGAAACAAGAAATCAGTACATATGGAAATGCACGTAAATTCTCTTTTAGGGTGATAGATAGAGTATGTAAGGATATACGAGGGGGAGATCTTAACAATAAGTTTGAGATGAAGGAATATCAATGGATAATACGCCTTTGTGCTGATGTATTACCAGGTTTAAACCTGACTGTTTCTTTAAAACCTGTACTAAGGTATAAACAAATGTGTTTGAAATAGAGTTCTGTACTTCTGCAACTATTGTTTTTAACTAGGATTGATTGTTTAATTGAATAATTAATGGTTGTGTGATTTTTGATAGTATATAAAAATGGTTAGCATGTGTTAGTATTTTATACACTGATGAAGGGTTTGTTTGACCTGAAAGTTTTGTTTTATTAATCACTTGTTTTGTTTCATACTACAGCTATCCCACAGCAACCAGGTAGAGATACTCTAGCTGCTTGGCCTGCTTTTAACAAAATTTCTGTAATCTGCAGTACAGTGAAAATTATCTCAGGGCATCAGTCTACACTGCTATATTCTCTACACCAGACGCAAAATTTGCCTATGCTCAAAGGAGATTTGAAAGGTTTTATATTCTCTGCAGTTCAGGACATGATGGATTTTTATTCTGTGGGCACAGAAAGCCCATACAAAAGTTTCTGAGATCCCAAACTTTATTTACTTTTTGTCCTTCTACTTGCGCACATCAATGGGTTCATTACAAAATGAGCAGTGTGGCTTGTTTCCACTGTAAGCTATTTCTCTGGATGCATGTATTGCTTAAAATGGGAATCATCTAGTGTAGCTTTAAATGACTAACTTCCCTGCATATAGAAAGGTCTGTCTTCATCAGGAGGAAGAAGAAGAAAGAAGACTGGTCACATTAATCATGTATATGAGACCCTTATAAGTAAGCACTGTAAACTTTTTTGCTATATGAGAAGATTAGCCTTTCATATTGTATTTCAGGAGATCTGAGCCCCATAAAAGTGGGCACAGCCTCTCATATTACATGTGATCAACTGGAAAAAGTTCTATAATTAAGCTTTCATAACTGGCTCCAAGGAATATGAACCCTCACAGATGCATTTTTAATGACCAAAGTGTAAACCACTCTATTAGGTGGACATGATGAAGCTCAGGAGATGGTATTTTCTTAAATATAGTTCTATAGTGGTAGTTCATGGTGTTTTGTCATGTTTTCTTTGTTAAAGGTTAAAAATTAAAAATAAAACCTTTTAACTAAGAATGAGCTTCCACAGGCTGCTGAGCTCGCAAATCCTAATGGGTCTTTCAGGAATATTTAAATAAGGGACCTACCTCTAAGCTTTGGGATTGGCCCCTTGTTTTTCCATATCCCAGATTTTCCTCCAATCAGCTCTCATGGACGCTCCCACCATGGTCTGTAACTACCATTAAATAACTGGCCTGTTGAATGCAATGTATTAGAACAAGAACATTTACCTATCTAGCTACATAACTGCATAAACTACTTGAAACTTCAACAAGGCGTCTTTATTCCTCCTACAGGGAGGGTGTCAAATAGTGACATAGCTCTTAACTGCCCAGATACTTGCAGAATGTCCAGATTTTTGTCTCATATTTTTGGTCTATTCCTCATAAAATTTGTAATTTTCTGGCAAATCTCTGAGGATTGAAATCACTAAATAGTGACATGCATTTCAGTTTCAGACTTCATATCCATCAGAAAAATACATGTTAACACAAATCTTGTCATTCTAGCAATGTTTTAAGTGTTTAAGAGCAATATTTAAAATATGTCCCTATTTTTGGTCCTTGGTCATCCTCCCCCCCCCATTATTTTAGGCTTTGTCCAGATTTCTTTTGGTAAGAAGATGAGAGCTATGTATAGACAGTCTCCTAGATCTGCTAACTAAAGTGATTTTATCTGGACTAATCCTTTCTACTCTGTTTCTGTATATGGTAAGTGGGGAGAAATAACCAAGTAATGGGACAGTGTAATGGCTGTGGGGGGTGGGGGTGCTGCTGGGGGTGGGGGATGCTGTGTGTAGGGGGCCCCGATCCATTACTCTGCCTAGGGCCCCTTTTGACAATGATCTGTCTCTGGCTGCAGTAGTCACAAATAGATATTTATAAATCTGCAGAAGGAAATGATATTTACCCTGTTTATTTTTTTTTTCATTTGTTTGCTAAAAGCTTTTAGAAAGCATGTGTTTACCTCTCTGTTGAAATATACTTTAGGAATTAATCAGAGTATTACATGATCTTAGGAGATTAATGGCTTTACAATTACTACAGGGGCTAAAGTAGGGAGTGAGAATTTTGAATGTCTCACTTTTATAATTTTTTCTCCTTACAATCTATGCTAGTTATGCACTGTAATTTTGTTGTGAACTTAAAAAGCCATCATATTATTATTATTATTATTATTATTATCATGAACCAGGGCAAAACTTGACACCCTGTGTTTTTCTCCTCTTGGTGACAATGAAGGTTTCCTTGATGACGATGCTTAAAGCACTGTTGAAATTAATGCACCAAAAGTTTTAGCTAAAATTAATAAAATGTGTGAATGCAAAATATAAATTATCATTTGTCTCAATCTTTAAATAAATAAATAAAAAATACTGAACAGAGTAAGTTGGACAACTTTTTCAATGGCAGACAAAGACCCAGTATTATGTAAGAAATCAGCAAGAAAACACATTTTTTTCACAGACACTTTAAAAACTGCAATGACTTATGTGTTCTAATGTCACAAGAAACTATAAAGTAACACCATCTGGGATGAGTACTATCATCATCATCTTTCAGCTGTTCCCGTTAGGGGTCGCCACAGCAGATCATCTGTTTCCATTTCTTCCTGTCCTCTGCATCTTGCTCTGTCACACTAACCACCTGCATGCCCTCTCTCACCACATCCATAAACCTTATCTTAGGCCTTCTTCTTTTCCTGTTACCTGGTAGCTTCATCCTTAGCATCTTTTCCCAATATACTCAGCATCCCTCCTCAGCACATGTCCAAACCAACATAATCTTGCCTCTCTGGCTTTGTCTCCAAACCTTCCAACCTGCGCTGACCCTCTAATATACTTATTGCTAATCCTGTCCACCCTTGTCACACCCAGTGCAAATCTTAACATCTTTAACTCTGCCACATCCAGCTCAGACTCCTGCCTTTTTGTCAGTGTCTCCGTCTCCAACCCATATAACATAGCTGGTCTTACTACCCTCTTGTAGACATTTCCTTTCACTCTTACTGGTACTCGTCTGTCACAAATCATTCCTGACACTCTTCTCCACCCACTCCATCCTGCCGTACTCTCTTCTTCACCTCTCTTCCACACTCACCATTACTCTGAACTATTGATCCAAAGTATTTAAACTCATCCACCTTCACCACCTCTACTCCTTGCATCCTCACCATTCCTCTATCCTCCTTCTCATTCACACACATATATTCTGTCTTAGTCCTGCTGACCTTCATTCCTCTTCTCTCTAGAGCATATCTCCATCTCTCCAGGGTCTCCTCCACCTGTTCCCTACTCTCACTACAGATCACAATGTCATCTGCAAACATCATAGTCCATGGGGACTCCTGTCTGATCTTGTCTGTCAACCTGTCCATCACCATTGCAAATAAGAAAGGGCTCAAAGCTGATCCTTGATGTAACTCCACCTCCACCTTAAACGCATCCGTCACTCCCACCGCAGACCTCACCGCTGTCACACTACCCTTGTACATATCCTGTACCACTCTTACATACTTCTCTGACACTCCTGACTTCCTCGTACAATACCACAACTCCTCTCTAGGCACCCTGTCATATGCTTTCTCTAAGTCTACAAAAACACAGTGCAACTCCTTCTGACGTTCTCTGTACTTCTCCATCAACACTCTCAGACAAACATTGCATCTGTAGTACTCTTTCCCGGCATGAAACCATATTGCTGATCACTAATCATCACATCCTTTCTTAACCTAGCTTCCACTACTCTTTCCCATAACTTCATGCTGTGACTGATCAATTTAATCCCTCTGTAGTTACTACAGCTCTGCACATCACCCTTATTCTTAAAAAATTGATACCAAAACACCTTTTCTCCATTCCTCAGGCATCCTCTCACTTTCCAGGTAGATGTAAAACCTTTGATGTAAACAGGTTACAGTAATCCTAATTCATGAGGAAAGGTGAAATGTTCAGTTTTGATTCATATATTGCTTAATTGAATTTTTTGGATTAATGTCAAGAACATTAATAAACAGCCATTGCAACCAATTATAAAAGGTAAAGTACCACTGCAAAGTCAACACACTAGAGTTGTGTTATCACAGAAGTCATAAAACAAAAACAGAATGAATATGACACTGTGCACCCTGTGCCCTTTTTGTTCATACATCGAGCAAGTTCTGAAAGGTTACTGTACCAGAGTGCTGTATCACAAAGTGGTGTAGCACTGTGGCGAGCTGTCTCTCCAGCCTACCACAAATGCTAATGAGGCATTCCAGGGGAGCAGCCTATGGTAACTAGCCCTGTGCTCTCTCACCAAGAAATCCCTGTGGTACGACATTTACCCAGCTGCCCATGATAATGAACACATCCAAAAGCTTGCAATTACCCATTGCTTTCAGCTGGTGAAGTCACACTAGAAGTAAGTGCCAGAGAGTTTAATAGTTTAATGGGTAGGTAATGTTGGTGGTGGTGGCATGCGCGTGTGTGTGTGTGTGTGTGTGTGTGTGTATGTGTGTGCGCATGTGCCTGGGTAGTTGCAGAAGGGGGTTGTAGTTTGAGGTTATGTATAGAAGTTGGTTGTGTGTATTTGTGCATGTGGGTGAATGGGCGAGTATGCCTGTTAGAGTGTTTGGATGTGGGCCTATGAATGTGTGTGTTTGTTTGTGGGGGGTACATATGGATGAATACGTGAATGTGTCTGTGTGAGGAGCTCCCAGATCTTCATACTCCTCTAGAATAATGAACAAATCCTGCAAAACTGGAGGCTGTGGAAAACTAAACACCAGGGATTCTCTTCTGCCATTCCCTAAAGGCACTTAAAAAGAAAAGAGAACAACATTTTGCAGCTGTGATAACACTAGACATCAGGGATACTCTTCATATCTTGCCATAAAGGCACATAAAAAGAAAAAATAGAACAATGTTTTGCAGCATAAAAGATGTGCTGTAAGTGGAACACTAGACACAAGGGACACTCTTATGCAAAATCTTAAAGTATTGGGGAAAGAAGTTAAAGTAAAAGGGGGAGTGTTTTGAACCCTGATCCCTTGCAATAGGCCCAGTTCCTTTGCAGAGTGGTGGTTGTCTGTATCACCACTTAACACCAGTGATATTCTTAACATATTACCTTCAGTTTTAAAGAAATTAAATGGGGAGGGGCTTCAATCCTTGCATCCTTGGCAAATAAAAGCAACTGGATAAGTCAGATCCTTAACCCTCTAAGGTGTATTTATTATACTATAAGAAGCGTGGAACTCTAATGTCTTGCATAACTCACTGACTGCAATGGTCTGTCAGTTACCAGAGACAGTTAGAGGAATTTTGATGAGTGGATGGGAGATCGTAGGTTTACCCCGGGTATCACTTCTGTGTCACTGTTAGACAGAGGCACAGTATACTAACCTCGAAAAAGGGCATAGCAAAATAAATTTAAAATGGGTGGCGAAAGCCAAACACATTCTGGCTAGGCTTATAAATGCCCTAGGGCAGAGAGCCTAGTATGAACCTATGAACCTATAATGCATGAGAGGCAATGTCAGGCGTGTTCTGTAAAATCATGGACAGTTTTAAAATATTACTTGGACTGACTTAAATTAAAAGTAAACAGAGCAACAGGTCTAGTATCATGATGCACTTTATGAGCAATAAGAAAAATGCTAAGCATTACTGAGTGTAAGGATCATTGATTTTCGATGGCAGGGACAAAAATAAGACATGACATTGAGGATGTTCTGTCAAATTAGGGTCAGGTAAGAGGTATGTCAGAGGTGTGCGTGTGCGTGCGTGTGTGTGTGTGTGCGTGTGTGTGCGTGTGTGTGTGTGTGTGTGTGTGTGTGTGTGTGTGTGTGTGTGTGTGTGTGTGTGTGTATGTGTGTGTGTGTGTATGTATGCATACGTAAATGAATGCATATATGAGGGAAAGTGAATGGGCGGGTGGCTGTGCCAACTCAGTGCATGGGTTAACTACCATAGGAAAGTGCTGATTTGCACTAGCAGTAGTTATGGATGATTCAAAGACATGCAAATTAGCCAACAATGAGAACTTTCCTCATTGTGGCTAATGTTTCGGAACTGCATTTTCCTATATCACAGACAGAATCCCTTTAGGCCATAGCTCTTGCCACCAGTCGTGGGGCTTTTCTTGAATCCAGCATGTGTTTACATGCACACACAGACATAGACAGACACACAGATCTATCCATCTATCTATATATAGCTATCTATGTCTATATATCTATGTGTATCTCTCTCTTTCTCTCTCTCTCTCTATATATATATATATATATACATATATATATATATATATATATATATATATATATATATATATATATATATATATATATATATATATATATATATATATATATATATATATAAAAACATACACTGTATACATAAAGTCCACATTTGAAGATATTTGGAGAAGATCGGCAAGTCCATAAACTGTGTTATTTCAGAATATCACTGTTCATTTTTGACATAGCTGGAAGTTCCATGCTTCAATATTGAAGCACTTCAATATGACCAGCTGTCATTTAATGTAAACCAATCCTGATGTGTTTGATATAAATGCATTTATTTAAACTATGTGCTCCCACAATCTCATTATTTAAACGCATTTCTTACACTCTAGTTATGTGGTTTAATCCATACAGACTATTTGGTGACAGATGACAGCTATTATTTTCAAAGGACATATGTGGTTGTGTAAATGCACTTTTCATTACAATAAACTTTGCACATTATGAATGCTCAATCAGTAATATAACTTTAATTTTTATATGGATGTTTATCTGACTGTCTTAACCCTAATCACTGGGCTATTGCTTATATATGGAGAAATAATCAAAAATGTCACAGTGCTTTATAAAATTTACTAAACAGAGGCTGCAGGGAAAGTACCCTTCAGATAGATGAATTTGAGAGAAACTACTGCTAGACAGCAACTTGCCAACTGTCATTACTTTGAAGCTACCACTTAAAATATAGTAATTTGAGTGCAGATCTGTTCTGTTTGCTCTATCTTGTTTACCACATCTTTGTACATCTTGATAAGTTGCAGACTATGCATGTCTATTTATATGATGTAATCAATGTTGTGACTAATACCAAAGACAATATTATGATTTCACAGAAAACCATAATAGTGTATATGTCAGAATCAGAGCAGGAGCTAAAGCCGAATAAGGTGCAAATCTAGTCAGGAAGCAGAGGCAGTAATTATGTAATAGTACAGCCTTTGTATGTGGTGTGGTGGTGTCGTTTTTCTCTGCACAATTCACATCAGTGTAAAGGTAAAACCCAGGTGTAAGCTGTACTGTGATACTGGGCTCCATAATGAAATGACTGCTGTTTTAGTCTTTTTTTTCATCAAAACACACACACACACACACACACACACACACACACACACACACACACACACACACACACAAAAGTCTATTTCAAATGCATTTTAAGTTCTTTGTTGAAAGAATTCACACGTATTTCTGTAAAACATTAGCCTTTGTTGTTCCTGTGAAACGGACATGCAACTTAGTGCTTTCATCAGCACAAATGTAAATCTGGCTAACAGTAAAACAGAACAGTTGTACAGTTTTTCTTTTCAAATAAGCCACAGGATGTACCACAGAATATCTAGAGCCACAAAACTTCAGGGTACTGAGCTTGACTTTAAATCCACTGTCACTTTGTTGTGGAGCCCTTTTTGAAATTCTGCATTTAACCCTGGTTTTATAACATATTACAAAGATGCTTCAGGCATGCCTGCACACAGCAATAAAAGAAACATTAACTGTCATACTTGGACTGCTTCTTTCAAGTTAATACTGCCTTCGTGAGAAGAAATGCTCATAAAACCAACTTAGCATCTGTAGCTTGAATTAAAATAACTTCATACAAGAGAACAGACGAAAAAATCATGACATATGCAGCCTACAGCAGTGTGTCAAAGTCCATACTATGTTAAGCTTCAAACCAGGAGATGCTTTAGTTTAGACATTAAGTATCTTTTTTGCAGTTTGATTCTGACACTACTTCGCTGCTACGAATGTTCAGGAGCTGGAGTTCCATGATTCAGAAAGTTAAAAGATATGTAATTGTGGAACAGACAGAGCATAGCAAACAATTTTGCTTTTTCGATATGAAAGAACAGAACTAACACTATTTTTAAGATGATTGCACTATGTGTAAGCTGACTAATGTAACAACAGTTGGCATTATTAAATAAAATGCACTAACGGGTTAGTTATAAAACAGATCCTAAAAAAAGAAGAACTCTATTTGGTTAAGAATCACATAACCCTATGCTCTATCACAGCAAAGAAAACATTTTTTTCACAATGAAATTATGGCTGCCACATTCTCCTGACTGCCATTACAAACAGTATAAATGCTGTATAATGACACAGTTATGCAGTGCATGAAAAGGGACTGTATGTGGCACGCTGCTACAGAAAAGCAATGATAAAAATTAAACAAAGGATGCTAAACTGACCTCCTGTTTTCACTGGTCTCAAAACTGTAGTTTTCTGCTCAGCAAAATAACTTTTAAAATGGTCACTGCTGATATCTGTTGTCATAATATATAAGCATATGAAAAACACAATCCAGACTGGAAACAATCACACAGGAAACAGATGAACCAGAAATTAATGTCAGTTTTAGTGCTTTTGTCTGTATATAGCACAAGACTTCTTCAGAAACATTATACTAATGCAAAAAAGCAATTAAATACCATACTTTCCCCTCCCCTAAAAAACACATGTACTACCAGAACCAATGAAATGCACACTCCGATTAAAATACCTTACAAATTCTTGACAATTAAAGACTTAGTACCAAGCATTAAAATCACACATTTTTAAAGACACGTGTTCTTTGAAAAACACACATTTGCTATATACAAGAACCTCATACTATATAGGAATGAACCTTCAAAATGCTGACAATAGATAAAGTTTCATTGAGTCCAGAAGGAAAACAAACATTATACCTAAGTTGCAACCTTAACTCTTTATATTCAATGGTATCAGCCCAAGGACCACCTCTTACATTTTTATTAATCACCTTAAGACACAAAAATCCAAATTCATGAACATGGTTTTCGACCACATGCTTAGAAAGTGCATTGTTGGGGTTTCCTTTCTTAATAGCATTGATGTGCTCATATATACAACCTTTAAACCTTCTCGGGGTCTTTTTGCTTACAAACAGCCAGGTAGACAATCCCAACAGTATTACAGTTGCAGAAAAAAAAAATTTAATTGAATGGAAATACCATTAACAGTGGTCTCATCACCTTCTATGATGTATTTACATAGGCCACAAAAAACACATTTACGGGTATCAGTTCTCCCATTGATCTTGTTCGAAACACCACCCTCTCTATTTTCTAAGATTTCCTTAATGTTCCTCCCCCTTTATTAAACAATTTTGACACTACCCCCAATCAACTTTTGAATTTCATGAAAACATGAAAAAACATTCCAGTTCTTTTTCAAAATTTCATAAATATGATCACTATTGGGGGACTAGGTGGTGACAAAGGTTAGTTTATAACCAAAATAGTCTCCATCATCAGGTCTGTTATTTATTTATTTTATTTATTTAATTTATTTTACATTTGTTGACCGGGCTAGTCTAACTGGATATATGTCCATTTTCAGTAGAGGCCCAGGGAGATAAGCTCCGAGTCATAAACAAAGACATACAACTACAATAACAATAACAAATAGGAAAAAAATATTTATACAACAGTAACATATGTAGTACAGCATACAGGTTAGCATAGGATATTCAATGAGGGCAAGAATCATAAAAATGTATTTCACAGGTACAATGCATTATACAGGTAAAGTCAATAGTAAAAAAGACGTGAATTTTCTAGTGATATTGATAAAGTATTTACTTAAAAAACAGTATCCACAGAGTATAGAAGTAATATAATACATAGAGAGATGATAAAAAATAATAATAGGAAGGTATAACAGTAGGTGAGAAGTAATGGATAGGGAAAGCCCAGTTTGAAAAGATAGATGACTAGTCAGGTTTGGTGCAAGGACATAGCCAGTGTGTTTTAAGGTAAATTTTAAGTCTATTTTTGAAGAGTGGTAAAGAGGTGAGACTGGAGAGGTCACTGGGAAGAAGATTCCAGGATTTTCCAATAGCATTTTAGCATTTAGGCCAAAAGTGTCACTATCACCATTTAATAGTGGTGGGAAAAACCTTTTGTAATTTGAAAAGGTGGGTTTCTTATAAATGCTGCTGACCAACCTTTTGTTCACTGTGTCTTTGGTGAGTTTGACATCTAAGTATGAGATGTCTTGTTCAATCCATTGGAGGCTGTGGAACACTAAACACCAGGGATTCTCTTCTACCATTCCCTAAAGGCACTTAAAAAGAAAAGAGAACAACATTTTGCAGCTGTGATAACACTAGACATCAGGGATACTCTTCATATCTTGCCATAAAGGCACATAAAAAGAAAAAATAGAACAATGTTTTGTAGCATAAAAGACGTGCGGTAAGTGGAACACTAGACACAAGGAACACTCTTATGCAAAATCTTAAAGTATTGGGGAAAGAAGTTAAAGTAAAAGGGGGAGGGTTTTGAACCCTGATCCCTTGCAATAGGCCCAGTTCCTTTGCAGAGTGGTGGTTGTCTGTATCATCACTTAACACCAGAGATATTCTTAACATATTACCTTCAGTTTTAAAGAAATTAAATGGGGAGGGGCTTCAATCCTTGCATCCTTGGCAAAACAAGCAACTGGATAAGTCAGATCCTTAACCCTCTAAGGTGTATTTATTATACTATAAGAAGCGTGGAACTCTAATGTCTGGCATTACTCACTGACTGCAATGGTCTGTCAGTTACCAGAGACAGTTAGAGGAATCTTGATGAGTGGATGGGAGATCGTAGGTTTACCCCAGGTATCACTTCTGTGTCACTGTTAGACAGAGGCACAGTATACTAACCTCGAAAAAAGGCATAGCAAAATAAATTTAAAATGGGTGGCGAAAGCCAAACACATTCTGGCTAGGCTTATAAATGCCCTAGGGCAGATAGCCTAGTATGAACCTATGAACCTATAATGCATGAGAGGCAATGTCAGGAGTGTTCTGTAAAATCATGGACAGTTTTAAAATATTACTTGGACTGACTTAAATTAAAAGTAAACAGAGCAACAGGTCTAGTATCATGATGCACTTTATGAGCAATAAGAAAAATGCTAAGCATTACTGAGTGTAAGGATCATTGATTTTCGATGGCAGGGACAAAAATAAGACATGACATTGAGGATGTTCTGTCAAATTAGGGTCAGGTAAGAGGTATGTCAGAGGTGTGCGTGTGCATGTGTGTGTGTGTGTGTGTGTGTGTGTGTGTGTGTGTGTGTGTGTGTGTGTGTGTGTGTGTGTGTGTGTGTGTGTGTGTGTTTGTGTGTGTGTTTGTGTGTGTATGCATACGTAAATGAATGCATATATGAGGGAAAGTGACTGGGCGGGTGGCTGTGCCAACTCAATGCATGGGTTAACTACCATAGGAAAGTGCTGATTTGCACTAGCAGTAGTTATGGATGATTCAAAGACATGCAAATTAGCCAGCAATGAGAACTTTCCTCATTGTGGCTAATGTTTCGGAACTGCATTTTCCTACATCACAAACACAATCCCTTTAGGCCATACCATTTTCCACCAGTGGTGGGGCTTTTCTTGAATCCAGCATGTGTTTACATGCACACACAGACATAGACACACACACACAGATCTATCCGTCTATCTATATATAGCTATCTATGTCTATATATCTATGTGTATCTCTCTCTCTCTCTCTCTCTCTCTCTCTCTATATATATATATATATATAAACATACACTGTATACATAAAGTCCACATTTGAAGATATTTGGAGAAGATCGGCAAGTCCATAAACTGTGTTATTTCAGAATATCACTGTTCATTTTTGACATAGCTGGAAGTTCCATGCTTCAATATTGAAGCACTTCAATATGACCAGCTGTCATTTAATGTAAACCAATCCTGATGTGTTTGATATAAATGCATTTATTTAAACTATGTGCTCCCACAATCTCATTATTTAAACGCATTTCTTACACTCTAGTTATGTGGTTTAATCCATACAGACTATTTGGTGACAGATGACAGCTATTATTTTCAAAGGACATATGTGGTTGTGTAAATGCACTTTTCATTACAATAAACTTTGCACATTATGAATGCTCAATCAGTAATATAACTTTAATTTTTATATGGATGTTTATCTGACTGTCTTAACCCTAATCACTGGGCTATTGCTTATATATGGAGAAATAATCAAAAATGTCACAGTGCTTTATAAAATTTACTAAACAGAGGCTGCAGGGAAAGTACCCTTCAGATAGATGAATTTGAGAGAAACTACTGCTAGACAGCAACTTGCCAACTGTCATTACTTTGAAGCTACCACTTAAAATATAGTAATTTGAGTGCATATCTGTTCTGTTTGCTCTATCTTGTTTACCACATCTTTGTACATCTTGATAAGTTGCAGACTATGCATGTCTATTTATATGATGTAATCAATGTTGTGACTAATACCAAAGACAATATTATGATTTCACAGAAAACCATAACAGTGTATATGTCAGAATCAGAGCAGGAGCTAAAGCCGAATAAGGTGCAAATCTAGTCAGGAAGCAGAGGCAGTAATTATGTAATAGTACAGCCTTTGTATGTGGTGTGGTGGTGTCGTTTCTCTCTGCACAATTCACATCAATGTAAAGGTAAAACCCAGGTGTAAGCTATACTGTGATACTGGGCTCCATAATGAAATGACTGCTGTTTTAGTCTTTTTTTTTCATCAAAACACACACACACACACACACACACACACACACACACACACACACACACACACACACAGACACACACACACACACACACACACACACACACACACACACACACACACACACACACACACAAAAGTATATTTCAAATGCATTTTAAGTTCTTTGTTGAAAGAATTCACACGTATTTCTGTAAAACATTAGCCTTTGTTGTTCCTGTGAAACGGACATGCAACTTAGTGCTTTCATCAGCACAAATGTAAATCTGGCTAACAGTAAAACAGAACAGTTATACAGTTTTTCTTTTCAAATAAGCCACAGGATGTACCACAGAATATCTAGAGCCACAAAACTTCAGGGTACTGAGCTTGACTTTAAATCCACTGTCACTTTGTTGTGGAGCCCTTTTGAAATTCTGCATTTAACCCTGGTTTTATAACATATTACAAAGATGCTTCAGGCATGCCTGCACACAGCAATAAAAGAAACATTAACTGTCATACTTGGACTGCTTCTTTCAAGTTAATACTCCCTTCGTGAGAAGAAATGCTCATAAAACCAACTTAGCATCTGTAGCTTGAATTAAAATAACTTCATACAAGAGAACAGACGAAAAAATCATGACATATGCAGCCTACAGCAGTGTGTCAAAGTCCATACTATGTTAAGCTTCAAACCAGGAGATGCTTTTGTTTAGACATTAAGTATCTTTTTTGCAGTTTGATTCTGACACTACTTCGCTGCTACGAATGTTCAGGAGTTGGAGTCCCATGATTCAGAAAGTTAAAAGATATGTAATTGTGGAACAGACAGAGCATAGCAAACAATTTTGCTTTTTCGATATGAAAGAACAGAACTAACACTATTTTTAAGATGATTGCACTATGTGTAAGCTGACTAATGTAACAACAGTTGACATTATTAAATAAAATGCACTAACGGGTTAGTTATAAAACAGATCCTAAAAAAAGAAGAACTCTATTTGGTTAAGAATCACATAACCCTATGCTCTATCACAGCAAAGAAAACATTTTTTTTCACAATGAAATTATGGCTGCCACATTCTCCTGACTGCCATTACAAACAGTATAAATGCTGTATAATGACACAGTTATGCAGTGCATGAGAAGGGACTGTATGTGGCACGCTACTACAGAAAAGCAATGGTAAAATTAAACAAAGGATGCTAAACTGACCTCCTGTTTTCACTGGTCTCAAAACTGTAGTTTTCTGCTCAGCAAAATAACTTTTAAAATGGTCACTGCTGATATCTGTTGTCATAATATATAAGCATATAAAAAACACAATCCAGACTGGAAACAATCACACAGGAAACAGATGAACCAGATTTTAATGTTAGTTTTAGTGCTTTTGTCTGTATATAGCACAAGACTTCTTCAGAAACATTATACTAATGCAAAAAAGCAATTAAATACCATACTTTCCCCTCCCCTAAAAAACACATGTACTACCAGAACCAATGAAATACACACTCCGATTAAAATACCTTACAAATTCTTGACAATTAAAGACTTAGTACCAAGCATTAAAATCACACATTTTTAAAGACAGGTGTTCTTTGAAAAACACACATTTGCTATATACAAGAACCTCATACTATATAGGAATGAACCTTCAAAATGCTGACAATAGATAAAGTTTCATTGAGTCCAGATGGAAAACAAACATTATACCTAAGTTGCAACCTTAACTCTTTATATTCAATGGTATTAGCCCAAGGACCACCTCTTACATTTTTATTAATCACCTTAAGACACAAAAATCCAAATTCATGAACATGGTTTTCGACCACATGCTTAGAAAGTGCATTGTTGGGGTTTCCTTTCTTAATAGCATTGATGTGCTCATATATACAACCTTTAAACCTTCTCGGGGTCTTTTTGCTTACAAACAGCCAGGTAGACAATCCCAACAGTATTACAGTTGCAGAAAAAAAAATTTAATTGAATGGAAATACCATTAACAGTGGTCTCATCACCTTCTATGATGTATTTACATAGGCCACAAAAAACACATTTACGGGTATCAGTTCTCCCATTGATCTTGTTCGAAACACCACCCTCTCTATTTTCTAAGATTTCCTTAATGTTCCTCCCCCTTTATTAAACAATTTTGACACTACCCCCAATCAACTTTTGAATTTCATGAAAACATGAAAAAACATTCCAGTTCTTTTTCAAAATTTCATAAATATGATCACTATTGGGGGACTAGGTGGTGACAAAGGTTAGTTTATAACGAAAATAGTCTCCATCATCAGGTCTGTTATTTATTTATTTATTTTATTTAATTTATTTTACATTTGTTGACCGGGCTAGTCTAACTGGATATATGTCCATTTTCAGTAGAGGCCCAGGGAGATAAGCTCCGAGTCATAAACAAAGACATACAACTACAATAACAATAACAAATAGGAAAAAATATTTACACAACAGTAACATATGTAGTACAGCATACAGGTTAGCATAGGATATTCAATGAGGGCAAGAATCATAAAAATGTATTTCACAGGTACAATGCATTATACAGGTAAAGTCAATAGTAAAAAAGACGTGAATTTTCTAGTGATATTGATAAAGTATTTACTTAAAAAACAGTATCCACAGAGTATAGAAGTAATGTAATATATAGAGAGATGATAAAAAATAATAATAGGAAGGTATAACAGTAGGTGAGAAGTAATGGATAGGGAAAGCCCAGTTTGAAAAGATAGATGACTAGTCAGGTTTGGTACAAGGGCATAGCCAGTGTGTTTTAAGGTAAATTTTAAGTCTATTTTTGAAGAGTGGTAAAGAGGTGAGACTGGAGAGGTCACTGGGAAGAAGATTCCAGGATTTTCCAATAGCATTTTAGCATTTAGGCCAAAAGTGTCACTATCACCATTTAATAGAGGTGGGAAAAACCTTTTGTAATTTGAAAAAGTGGGTTTCCTATAAATGCTGCTGACCAACCTTTTGTTCACTGTGTCTTTGGTGAGTTTGACATCAAAGTATGAGATGTCTTGTTCACTCCATTGGAGGCTGTGGAACACTAAACACCAGGGAATCTCTTCTACCATCCCCTAAAGGCACTTAAAAAGAAAAGAGAACAACATTTTGCAGCTGTGATAACACTAGACATCAGGGATACTCTTCATATCTTGCCATAAAGGCACATAAAAAGAAAAAATAGAACAATGTTTTGCAGCATAAAAGACGTGTGGTAAGTGGAACACTAGACACAAGGAACTCTCTTATGCAAAATCTTAAAGTATTGGGGAAAGAAGTTAAAGTAAAAGGGGGAGGGTTTTGAACCCTGATCCCTTGCAATAGGCCCAGTTCCTTTGCAGAGTGGTGGTTGCCTGTATCACCACTTAACACCAGAGATATTCTTAACATATTACCTTCAGTTTTAAAGAAATTAAATGGGGAGGGGCTTCAATCCTTGCATCCTTGGCAAATAAAAGCAACTGGATAAGTCAAATCCTTAACCCTCTAAGGTGTATTTATTATACTATAAGAAGCGTGGAACTCTAATGTCTGGCATTACTCACTGACTGCAATGGTCTGTCAGTTACCAGAGACAGTTAGAGGAATCTTGATGAGTGGATGGGAGATCGTAGGTTTACCCCAGGTATCACTTCTGTGTCACTGTTAGACAGAGGCACAGTATACTAACCTTGAAAAAAGGCATAGCAAAATAAATTTAAAATGGGTGGCGAAAGCCAAACACATTCTGGCTAGGCTTATAAATGCCCTAGGGCAGATAGCCTAGTATGAACCTATGAACCTATAATGCATGAGAGGCAATGTCAGGAGTGTTCTGTAAAATCATGGACAGTTTTAAAATATTACTTGGACTGACTTAAATTAAATGTAAACAGAGCAACAGGTCTAGTATCATGATGCACTTTATGAGCAATAAGAAAAATGCTAAGCATTACTGAGTGTAAGGATCATTGATTTTCGATGGCAGGGAAAAAATAAGACATGACATTGAGGATGTTCTGTCAAATTAGGGTCAGGTAAGAGGTATGTCAGAGGTGTGATGTGCATGTGTGTGTGTGTGTGTGTGTGTTTGTGTGTGTATGCATACGTAAATGAACGCATATATGAGGGAAAGTGAATGGGCGGGTGGCTGTGCCAACTCAATGCATGGGTTAACTACCATAGGAAAGTGTTGATTTGCACTAGCAGTAGTTATGGATGATTCAAAGACATGCAAATTAGCCAGCAATGAGAACTTTCCTCATTGTGGCTAATGTTTCGGAACTGCATTTTCCTACATCACAGACACAATCCCTTTAGGCCATACCATTTTCCACCAGTGGTGGGGCTTTTCTTGAATCCAGCATGTGTTTACATGCACACACAGACATAGACACACACACAGATCTATCCATCTATCTATATATAGCTATCTATGTCTATATATCTATGTGTATCTCGTTTCTCTCTCTCTCTCTCTATATATATATATATACATATATATATATATATATATATATATATATATATAGATAGATATATACATATATATATATATATATATATAGATAGATATACATATATATATATATATATATATATATATATATATATATATATAAACATACACTGTATACATAAAGTCCACATTTGAAGATATTTGGAGAAGATCGGCAAGTCCATAAACTGTGTTATTTCAGAATATCACTGTTCATTTTTGACATTGCTGGAAGTTCCATGCTTCAATATTGAAGCACTTCAATATGACCAGCTGTCATTTAATGTAAACCAATCCTGATGTGTTTGATATAAATGCATTTATTTAAACTATGTGCTCCCACAATCTCATTATTTAAACGCATTTCTTACACTCTAGTTATGTGGTTTAATCCATACAGACTATTTGGTGACAGATGACAGCTATTATTTTCAAAGGACATATGTGGTTGTGTAAATGCACTTTTCATTACAATAAACTTTGCACATTATGAATGCTCAATCAGTAATATAACTTTAATTTTATATGGATGTTTATCTGACTGTCTTAACCCTAATCACTGGGCTATTGCTTATATATGGAGAAATAATCAAAAATGTCACAGTGCTTTATAAAATTTACTAAACAGAGGCTGCAGGGAAGTACCCTTCAGATAGATGAATTTGAGAGAAACTACTGCTAGACAGCAACTTGCCAACTGTCATTACTTTGAAGCTACCACTTAAAATATAGTAATTTGAGTGCAGATCTGTTCTGTTTGCTCTATCTTGTTTACCACATCTTTGTACATCTTGATAAGTTGCAGACTATGCATGTCTATTTATATGATGTAATCAATGTTGTGACTAATACCAAAGACAATATTATGATTTCACAGAAAACCATAATAGTGTATATGTCAGAATCAGAGCAGGAGCTAAAGCCGAATACGATGCAAATCTAGTCAGGAAGCAGAGGCAGTAATTATGTAATAGTACAGCCTTTGTATGTGGTGTGGTGGTGTCGTTTCTCTCTGCACAATTCACATCAATGTAAAGGTAAAACCCAGGTGTAAGCTATACTGTGATACTGGGCTCCATAATGAAATGACTGCGGTTTTAGTCTTTTTTTTTCATCAAAACACACACACACACACACACACACACACACACACACACACACACACACACACACACACACACACACACACAAAAGTATATTTCAAATGCATTTTAAGTTCTTTGTTGAAAGAATTCACACGTATTTCTGTAAAACATTAGCCTTTGTTGTTCCTGTGAAACGGACATGCAACTTAGTGCTTTCATCAGCACAAATGTAAATCTGGCTAACAGTAAAACAGAACAGTTATACAGTTTTTCTTTTCAAATAAGCCACAGGATGTACCACAGAATATCTAGAGCCACAAAACTTCAGGGTACTGAGCTTGACTTTAAATCCACTGTCACTTTGTTGTGGAGCCCTTTTTGAAATTCTGCATTTAACCCTGGTTTTATAACATATTACAAAGATGCTTCAGGCATGCCTGCACACAGCAATAAAAGAAACATTAACTGTCATACTTGGACTGCTTCTTTCAAGTTAATACTCCCTTCGTGAGAAGAAATGCTCATAAAACCAACTTAGCATCTGTAGCTTGAATTAAAATAACTTCATACAAGAGAACAGACGAAAAAATCATGACATATGCAGCCTACAGCAGTGTGCCAAAGTCCATACTATGTTAAGCTTCAAACCAGGAGATGCTTTTGTTTAGACATTAAGTATCTTTTTTGCAGTTTGATTCTGACACTACTTCGCTGCTACGAATGTTCAGGAGCTGGAGTTCCATGATTCAGAAAGTTAAAAGATATGTAATTGTGGAACAGACAGAGCATAGCAAACAATTTTTCTTTTTCGATATGAAAGAACAGAACTAACACTATTTTTAAGATGATTGCACTATGTGTAAGCTGACTAATGTAACAACAGTTGGCATTATTAAATAAAATGCACTAACGGGTTAGTTATAAAACAGATCCTAAAAAAAGAAGAACTCTATTTGGTTAAGAATCACATAACCCTATGCTCTATCACAGCAAAGAAAACATTTTTTTCACAATGAAATTATGGCTGCCACATTCTCCTGACTGCCATTACAAACAGTATAAATGCTGTATAATGACACAGTTATGCAGTGCATGAGAAGGGACTGTATGTGGCACGCTACTACAGAAAAGCAATGATAAAAATTAAACAAAGGATGCTAAACTGACCTCCTGTTTTCACTGGTCTCAAAACTGTAGTTTTCTGCTCAGCAAAATAACTTTTAAAATGGTCACTGCTGATATCTGTTGTCATAATATATAAGTATATGAAAAACACAATCCAGACTGGAAACAATCACACAGGAAACAGATGAACCGGATTTTAATGTCAGTTTTAGTGCTTTTGTCTGTATATAGCACAAGACTTCTTCAGAAACATTATACTAATGCAAAAAAGCCATTAAATACCATACTTTCCCCTCCCCTAAAAAACACATGTACTACCAGAACCAATGAAATGCACACTCTGATTAAAATACCTTACAAATTCTTGACAATTAAAGATTTAGTACCAAGCATTAAAATCACACATTTTTAAAGACACGTGTTCTTTGAAAAACACACATTTGCTATATACAAGAACTTCATACTATATAGGAATGAACCTTCAAAATGCTGACAATAGATAAAGTTTCATTGAGTCCAGATGGAAAACAAACATTATACCTAAGTTGCAACCTTAACTCTTTATATTCAATGGTATCAGCCCAAGGACCACCTCTTACATTTTTATTAATCACCTTAAGACACAAAAATCCAATTTCATGAACATGGTTTTCAACCACATGCTTAGAAAGTGCATTGTTGGGGTTTCCTTTCTTAATAGCATTGATGTGCTCATATATACAACCTTTAAACCTTCTCGGGGTCTTTTTGCTTACAAACAGCCAGGTAGACAATCCCAACAGTATTACAGTTGCAGAAAAAAAAAATTTAATTGAATGGAAATACCATTAACAGTGGTCTCATCACCTTCTATGATGTATTTACATAGGCCACAAAAAACACATTTACGGGTATCAGTTCTCCCATTTATCTTGTTCGAAACACCACCCTCTCTATTTTCTAAGATTTCCTTAATGTTCCTCCCCCTTTATTAAACAATTTTGACACTACCCCCAATCAACTTTTGAATTTCATGAAAACATGAAAAAACATTCCAGTTCTTTTTCAAAATTTCATAAATATGATCACTATTGGGGGACTAGGTGGTGACAAAGGTTAGTTTATAACCAAAATAGTCTCCATCATCAGGTCTGTTATTTATTTATTTTATTTATTTAATTTATTTTACATTTGTTGACCGGGCTAGTCTAACTGGATATATGTCCATTTTCAGTAGAGGCCCAGGGAGATAAGCTCCGAGACATAAACAAAGACATACAACTACAATAACAATAACAAATAGGAAAAAATATTTATACAACAGTAACATATGTAGTACAGCATACAGGTTAGCATAGGATATTCAATGAGGGCAAGAATCATAAAAATGTATTTCACAGGTACAATGCATTATACAGGTAAAGTCAATAGTAAAAAAGACGTGAATTTTCTAGTGATATTGATAAAGTATTTACTTAAAAAACAGTATCCACAGAGTATAGAAGTAATGTAATATATAGAGAGATGATAAAAAATAATAATAGGAAGGTATAACAGTAGGTGAGAAGTAATGGATAGGGAAAGCCCAGTTTGAAAAGATAGATGACTAGTCACTTTTGGTACAAGGGCATAGCCAGTGTGTTTTAAGGTAAATTTTAAGTCTATTTTTGAAGAGTGGTAAAGAGGTGAGACTGGAAAGATCACTGGAAAGAAGATTCCAGGATTTTCCAATAGCATTTTAGCATTTAGGCCAAAAGTGTCACTATCACCATTTGATAGAGGTGGGAAAAACCTTTTGTAATTTGAAAAGGTGGGTTTCCTATAAATGCTGCTGACCAACCTTTTGTTCACTGTGTCTTTGGTGAGTTTGACATCTAAGTATGAGATGTCTTGTTCACTCCATTGGGAGGTAAAAACAACAAATCTGTTGTTTGATTAGTATAGTCAGGGAAGACCTTCAGTTCATCTAGCCTTTCTTTCCAAACAATAAAGATGTCATCCAAAAAATGCAAATAGAGGCCCCATCGTAGGGCCTCTCCATACTTCTCAAAAATAAACCTTTTCTCCAATTGCAACATTACTATATTCGCAAATATAGGGGCACAAGCTGCCCCCATTGCCACTCCTTTTTTTCTGCAAAAAGTAGTGCCCATTAATGTAAACATAGTTATATTTCAACACCATCTCCATTAACACATCTAAGGTATTCCAATGGCACAAACTCCAGAAATCCTTTACGAAAAAACCTTTATTATGGCAGACCTGCATCAAATAGTAAGCGCTTTCACGTTCAGATAACGCTTCTTCAGACTTCAATGTTTGATGAATAAAATATGGACATTTATATACAGTTTATAAAACTCAATTGATCAAACAATTAAACAATTAACTTAATGAATGCTTAAAGTGCCAGTGCTTAATATACATATTGTCCAACAAATATTTTGCTATTCTAAGGTACTTTACCCAGCACAGGTGACTGTTTTTCTTATACTTGTTACATCTAAGGTATTGACCTCCTTATTAGAAAATAGGTGGCTTTCAATTAGAAAATCATGACACCAATCTAAACCTTCCTCATGGGGTATCACACTGAATAGATTAACAACACCCACAGTGCACAAAATGAAATAATTTTTAAATTCAGTTTTAGACAATTTAGTAAGGAAGTCCTAAGAATCCCTACAAATGTGCTGTACGCCTTCCATTTTTTTAAATTTAATATCTACATATTTGGCCAAAGGGTGGGTTTTAGATTTAGATGCATTCACATTTGGCCTCATCGGTGGGTCCCTTAAGTTCTTGTGGATTTTGGGCAATTCAGATATCGTAGGCATTATTTGGTACTTCACAGCCATAATAGTCCATTTGTCTAAACTGATCTGTTCTTGGTCAAGCATGTCCTGTAGTTGCCAGTCAATTCTGGCATAAGCAATATGTACCATGTTGAGAGAGGTTTCCTCATAAAAATCACCGAGTAAAAAAGCCAGCATTTTGTTAAAATAATTACTTGAACTCATTCATACTACCCCCCCGCGCCCTTGTCGAGCTTCATGACCCTTATGGTTTTATCATTACACAATAGCTGCAACAATTTTCTCAGTATATCAGAAAAGTTAAAAAAATATCTTTATGTTGTTTTTTCCACAAATTCCTAAACTCAAATTCACAGAATCTTTCAAAAATTACTAATGGCCATATTAAGGGGAGGTTTAGAATGCTACTCCTTTTCAGAGCATTACTATTAAATTCAACTTCTTTTCCATTAAGCAGCAACTTAAAGTTCAGTTTACGCAAAAATACCTTAAGGTCAAGAATTAAATCAACAATATTAATTTTGACAATAGGAATAAAATTAAAGCCTTTACATAGTAATTCAACAACATGTTCATCAAATGACTTGTCGGAGAAGTTATACAAGTAAAAGTTACCTTTTCTGTTGCTCATAATACTGGGACCAACTCCCTCATGTTCGTCCAAGTCTGGTCTGAATAACTCCTCGTTGCTTAATAATCCCAATGCTGGTTGTTGTTCCTCCACGATTGTTGCTGAAATCCCCCATTCGACCTCCCCTGAGGGTAATTCTGATTCTGTTTGTTGTACCGTCGATTCCTTATTCTCCCCGAGTGTCTCGGAAGCTCCTGTCCTAAAGGGGCAGCACCCTGCTGATTGACATTTTGATCTTGTTGCACTTCACTCACTAAAAGATCTTCTGTGGGTGGGACAAAGGAGTTAGAAGGCTTCGGATAGGTTAACCCCTTGGAGTAGTCAATGCAGTCTCTTTAAAACTTTTTTCTTTCCTTTTTTGGATTTCAGTTACTGTTTTAGCCACAAAGGAAAAAATGTTGGTAAAGTTCTCTTTCGGCTGCTCGAAAAGGAGATCTGACATAATTTTTTCCAGGTCAGTAGCCTCTTTGTTGAGTTCATCAATTGACCTCTGGTTGTGTTTAGCCAGGACCTCCAGTAGTTCACATTCCTGGTGATCAAAAAGTTCAATTAATTCCAGGTGTAAGGGTGAGTTTTGAAGCAAAGCATTTGGGAACTTCCAGGAGTGAAGTCCCTTAGGCACCCTTTTTACTTTAACTCTCACTCTGAAGTAACAGTTTTCAACCTGAAGCTTTTGAATTTTCAACAACTTGTCTTTCAAAAGCTCAATGCTTTGCTGTAAAGTTCCATTTTCTTTTGGTATGTTACAGTGGAAAGATAACCTCCGTTTAAACCACATAGAACAATTAATGTTCACATCACACACATCCAGTCTTAAAGCTACCAGTGTTTTCATATATGCATTAACAGGAGAACTACAGTGATTCACATTACTGTTTTGTCCAGGGGGAAGGTAGGTAGCTTGAGAGCCAGTCACAGACTTGTATCCTATGCGGACAGCCATATTGGACACTTGCTACGTATTTTTATTTTTTTTTTATTTAACATTTGTTGACCGGGAAAGTCCAACTAGGTTCCACAGGTAAGTTGCTGAACCACCTGAGTTAAAGTCCCAGCTTGTCCTGATAATGCTTCCAGTCCACCATGTACCTGAGAATTGCTTCCAGCACCAGAATTAACTGCAGACATAGTAAAACAAACTGGTGAACCAAACGAAAAACACAATCCAGGCTGGAAACAACCACACAGGAAGCAGGATGAATCAGATTTTAATGTCAGTTTTAGTGTTTTCATCTGTATATAGCACAAGACTTCTTCAGAAACATTATACTAATACAAAAAAATCCATTAAATACAATACTTTTCCCTGCCCTAAAAAAACACATGTACTGCCAGAACCAATGAAATGCACACTCCAATTAAAATACCTTACAAATTCTTGACAATTAAAGACTTGGTACCATGCATTAAAATCACACATTCTTAAAGACACATGTTTCTAT